>NW_020955589.1:529420-630933 GCF_003031625.1 Empidonax traillii
ATTGCTTGCTTCTCTTCTTATTCCCTCCACTTTTGCATATTACGTCAAAAAGTTCTGGAAATTACAATGTCTTCTCTTGGGCCTGAAATGTATTTTGGAGTGCTGCTGCTAGAGGAAAGGTTGAGGAGGAGGAAGGAGGGAAACAAGAGGGGAGAAATTAAACATATTTTTGTCCTTACTGGAATTCAAAATGACTTAACGGGGATAGCTTTGCTTTCATTTATTAAGCACTTTTATACATTTGACACAGACTTATGAACAGCAAATGGATATATCCATTTTTTTATCATAAGCATACAATTTTAAGCAACCAAATAAATGGAAGGACAGGGACAAGAATTAATCAAAGCTGTAAAAATGAAAAGAGCATGTGTGTGATATGTTTTTGTTCATTTTCAGATAGTTATTGTTTGATATGGTTATTATAATTCTAAATTGTCCTGGAAAATTCAATTACTTCTACCAAAGATCATGAAAATCCATTACTAGTATCATGTACCAAGAGCCTAAAAAATTGTTTTTCTGTTGCTCTTAAATATATTTGAAATTAGTTAACTTTGTAATTGTAATGATTGGTCTCAGATTATCCAAGAAGGCAATATATGGCTAACTGAAATTAAGGGATTGGAGGAGACTGATTCTTCAATAAATGGACTTGAGACTTTACTAGTAATTTTTAAGGCTACATGTAGAAAAGCTGTTGACTGTACAATCCCAGTTAGCATTATAGTTACTACTGTTCATAGAAAAAAATTAGTATGATATACACAGCCTTTTTTCAATGACACTGAAATATGAAAATCAAGAGAAAGGTCACTTGCTGATAAAAACATGGGTACTATTTACTGAAAATTTGGGAAAACAATGTCCCATATCTTTTATTGCCGTAATTTAATCTTTACTGGACTGGATATAAGAGATTTTTTTAAAGATACAGGTGCTTCTGTCAACTATCCTGGAGTCTTTCATAATCTTTTTCCCTAATCTTCCATCCCTTTTTCTGTTACATTGTAAAAAATAAAGGAATAAGCTATGATATCAGTTTTAAAGAATGGCAAATATCCATTTCTAACAATTTAAACTGAAGTTAGCTCAGTAAAAACCTTTATTTATTCCCATATGCTAGGTCAGGAATAAAATTTTCTTTTTTATGCAATTCTTTTATCATCTAAAGCTAAGCTGAACCTACATGTTATTATAAGTTTTACACTGCAGTATGATTCTTTTTATTGTTTTCACTCATCAAAATGTATCTTTAATAAACTTCTGTATCATACAGAACTCTGTCACATCAATCTAAACTGTTTACATACAAAGCATCTTTAGTAGCAAACATAATTATGAAGAATGACTTCAAGTTGAATATATCAACATTGTACTATAAAGAAAGACTCTCACAGGGCTCCACAATTTCACTTTCCTAACCACAGGAGCAGAGAACCTGACTCCCCCAGCATGCTGGCAGAGAACAAAGCACAGGAACAACAGTATGAGTGGCAATAACTTAATTCTCAGCTCATTGCAGTCACTGTCAATGGAATGCTGGACATGATAAAGCATTAGCAATTTTCATCTGTTAGCATATCTAGCATTTCATTCATAATCTCTGTTTGGGGAGAGGAAATGCGCTGGAAATTTTCTAGCATTTGCTATTTGGCTTGCTCTACATGCAACTATCTCATTTACACTCAGATTGCCTGCAAACAGAAATGGTCATTTAAGTGTATGTCTCATCAGTTTGCAAATGTGACCCTTAGCTGTGAATTTACTTGCAGATTAATGCCATACTGATGTAATGGAAAATGTTTATGCAGCCCAAAACTTAACTTTTCAGACTAGGACAAAACAGCAGCTATTCGTGCTTGAAAGGTAGTCTTTGCAACCAAAACAGACAAGCAGTTTTCCCTTCTGTACTTAACATATTAAGTGACAAGATTTATGTAACATCAGGCATTTATAAGTTAAGAGTAACAAAAATCAGATTGTCCATGCATATCCAATTAATCTTTATTTATATTTTTAAAACAAACTGTTCATATCCTACTTTCATTGGGACCACAGGCTCGTTATGCTCTTGGTTAGAATATGACAAAGGGAGTGCCAGTGAAAAAAAAATATCTGTTGGTAGCAGTATCTATTTGATGCTTATTTTGGAATCTGTCTACAGTAAGGCAATTCCTTTGGAATTAAGAAGCTTTTGAGCAACTCCCCAAACCACATTTTGCAAAACACAAGTGTTTATAACAGTACTGCAAAAGTAGTTCCTTATTTGGAAGACAGTTGCAATTGAGCATAGACTCCACCTAAAGAACCTGTTAAATAAAGAAAATGGGCAAGCAGTATAACAAATTAGATTTTTCACTCAAGGATAAAACTTCAGTTATTTCTGGATCTTTTACCTCAGCGTTGATGGATGCTTAAGGATAGACCACAGAAGATTGTGTTTTCAATAGCAAAATCATATAGTTCACTTACTATCAATGCTATGCAACAAAGAACTTGTGGATGTTCCTCCCAGTAAAAAGGAACAACCCTGATGTGAACAACAAGATGTTGGCTGAAATTTTCCACAAATGCTGTTTCAGAAGGTGCTTTAACATCTGATTGTGCACAGCACTGACAATACCAAGAGCTTTGTTCAAGATATTATCCTCCTACTCAACTGCTGCCCCTCCCCTGGAATATTTATTAAATTTATTAAATAAATCAGCTATAATGTATGAATTATCCTTATTTTCCTTGGAGTATTTACTGTGAAGTCTATGCTTGTTAGAAATCTACTTTTTTTTTTTTTTTTTTTTTTTTTTTTTTTTTTTTTTTTTTTTTTTTTTTTTTTTTTTTTTTTTTTTTNATTAGAATCACCTATTACTGATAAGCCTCCAAGTTTCTTGGCACTTTTGACACTTTGCTGGTCAGAAATGTCTTAAATTGCTTGCTTCTCTTCTTATTCCCTCCACTTTTGCATATTACGTCAAAAAGTTCTGGAAATTACAATGTCTTCTCTTGGGCCTGAAATGTATTTTGGAGTGCTGCTGCTAGAGGAAAGGTTGAGGAGGAGGAAGGAGGGAAACAAGAGGGGAGAAATTAAACATATTTTTGTCCTTACTGGAATTCAAAATGACTTAACGGGGATAGCTTTGCTTTCATTTATTAAGCACTTTTATACATTTGACACAGACTTATGAACAGCAAATGGATATATCCTTTTTTTTATCATAAGCATACAATTTTAAGCAACCAAATAAATGGAAGGACAGGGACAAGAATTAATCAAAGCTGTAAAAATGAAAAGAGCATGTGTGTGATATGTTTTTGTTCATTTTCAGATAGTTATTGTTTGATATGGTTATTATAATTCTAAATTGTCCTGGAAAATTCAATTACTTCTACCAAAGATCATGAAAATCCATTACTAGTATCATGTACCAAGAGCCTAAAAAATTGTTTTTCTGTTGCTCTTAAATTTATTTGAAATTAGTTAACTTTGTAATTGTAATGATTGGTCTCAGATTATCCAAGAAGGCAATATATGGCTAGCTGAAATTAGGGGATTGGAGGAGACTGATTCTTCAATAAATGGACTTGAGACTTTACTAGTAATTTTTAAGGCTACGTGTAGAAAAGCTGTTGACTGTACAATCCCAGTTAGCATTATAGTTACTACTGTTCATAGAAAAAAATTACTATGATATACACAGCCTTTTTTCAATGACACTGAAGTATGAAAATCAAGAGAAAGGTCACTTGCTGATAAAAACATGGGTACTATTTACTGAAAATTTGGGAAAACAATGTCCCATATCTTTTATTGCCGTAATTTAATCTTTACTGGACTGGATATAAGAGATTTTTTTAAAGGTACGGATGCTTCTGTCAACCATCCTGGAGTCTTTCATAATCTTTTTCCCTAATCTTCCATCCCTTTTTCTGTTACATTGTAAAAAATAAAGGAATAAGCTATGATATCAGTTTTAAAGAATGGCAAATATCCATTTCTAACAATTTTAAACTGAAGTTAGCTCAGTAAAAACCTTTATTTATTCCCATATGCTAGGTCAGGAATAAAATTTTCTTTTTTATGCAATTCTTTTATCATCTAAAGCTAAGCTGAACCTACATGTTATTATAAGTTTTACACTGCAGTATGATTCTTTTTATTGTTTTCACTCATCAAAATGTATCTTTAATAAACTTCTGTATCATACAGAACTCTGTCACATCAATCTAAACTGTTTACATACAAAGCATCTTTAGTAGCAAACATAATTATGAAGAATGACTTCAAGTTGAATATATCAACATTGTACTATAAAGAAAGACTCTCACAGGGCTCCACAATTCCACTTTCCTAACCACAGGAGCAGAGAACCTGACTCCCCCAGCATGCTGGCAGAGAACAAAGCACAGGAACAACAGTATGAGTGGCAATAACTTAATTCTCAGCTCATTGCAGTCACTGTCAATGGAATGCTGGACATGATAAAGCATTAGCAATTTTCATCTGTTAGTATATCTCGCATTTCATTCATAATCTCTGTTTGGGGAGAGGAAATGCGCTGGAAATTTTCTAGCATTTGCTATTTGGCTTGCTCTACATGCAACTATCTGATTTACACTCAGATTGCCTGCAAACAGAAATGGTCATTTAAGTGTATGTCTCATCAGTTTGCAAATGTGACCCTTAGCTGTGAATTTACTTGCAGATTAATGCCATACTGATGTAATGGAAAATGTTTATGCAGCCCAAAACTTAACTTTTCAGACTAGGACAAAACAGCAGCTATTCGTGTTTGAAAGGTAGTCTTTGCAACCAAAACAGACAAGCAGTTTTCCCTTCTGTACTTAACATATTAAGAAGTGACAAGATTTATGTAACATCAGGCATTTATAAGTTAAGAGTAACAAAAATCAGATTGTCCATGCATATCCAATTAATCTTTATTTATATTTTTAAAACAAACTGTTCATATCCTACTTTCATTGGGACCACAGGCTCGTTATGCTCTTGGTTAGAATATGACAAAGGGAGTGCCAGTGAAAAAAAAAATCTGTTGGTAGCAGTATCTATTTGATGCTTATTTTGGAATCTGTCTACAGTAAGGCAATTCCTTTGGAATTAAGAAGCTTTTGAGCAACTTCCCAAACCACATTTTGCAAAACACAAGTGTTCATAACAGTACTGCAAAAGTAGTTCCTTATTTGGAAGACAGTTGCAATTGAGCATAGACTCCACCTAAAGAACCTGTTAAATAAAGAAAATGGGCAAGCAGTATAACAAATTAGATTTTTCACTCAAGGATAAAACTTCTATCCAGTTATTTCTGGATCTTTTACCTCAGCGTTGATGGATGCTTAAGGATAGACCACAGAAGATAGTGTTTTCAATAGCAAAATCATATAGTTCACTAACTATCAATGCTATGCAACAAACAACTTGTGGATGTTCCTCCCTGTAAAAAGGAACAATCCTGATGTGAACAACAAGATGTTGGCTGAAATTTTCCACAAATGCTGTTTCAGAAGGTGCTTTAACATCTGATTGTGCACAGCACTGACAATACCAAGAGCTTTTTTCAAGATATTATCCTCCTACTCAACTGCTGCCCCTCCCCTGGAATATTTATTAAATTTATTAAATAAATCAGCTATAAAGTATGAATTATCCTTATTTTCCTTGGAGTATTTACTGTGAAGTCTATACTTGTTAGAAATCTACTTTTTTTTTTTTTTTTTTTTTTTTTTTTAATACTAGCCTCTTTTGTACAGCAATCCTTTTAGAAATACTGCTTGAAACAGAAGATAATTGGAAACAGATCAGGAAGGAAAAGAACACAAAGACTGCCAAATATTATTTCTATTATGTGCTACTAGGATCTCAGTTAAGACTCAGTGCAGAAAACTGCACAACTGGAAAGCTAAACTTCTGAGATTAACTTCACCATTGCAATAGCTGCGTGTGTGTTACCATGGAAGCATATTTGAGAGGGAAAACGCAGCTGCAGAGAGGGAATTAACTCCTCAGTATAGCTGAAAATAACTTTTACAATGCTGATCTTCTTCTATGAAACTCTTTGCAAGACTATAAATCCAGACCAATAACCGTTTCATGATTAGCCCCAGTAGTGAGGGCAATAATCCACCAGCTGTCTATGGAATTGAGCTTGTTCTATAAAATGGATCCCAGACAAAAGGCTCACATTTAGGCCAGATAGGGAAAACCACTCTAGCAGAAAAGGGCAATGCCAAATCACATAGAGAAAACAGCATGAAATGACAGTTTAATTGGCGAAGAATTCAGGGAAGGTGTGGGTGGACAACATATGTACAAGAGAGGAATAAAAGGTGCTTTCGTCATTTGATTCTGTCTCTTCATGATTTCAGTTCGCTTTGATCTTGGAATATTTCATATATATAGTTCAGTATATTTCAGTAGTGTCTTAATGTTCTGGGGACCTAATATTTGAGATAAATTAAAGTTAACCTGAAAATTAGGAGTATCATATAGTCAAGGTGCAGAAGTATGTTTGGCATATTTTCTTGAAACATACAGTGAGAGTTAGGCTTCTAGGTACTTTGAGATAACTCCACTGCCAGTCTGAGGGAACTTTGAAAATATTTAAGACACACCTAAATTACTACTCCATAAAAATGTTGCTGAAAAAGGCAGAGTTCATTCATGCTGATGTACCACATTTCTCTCGTGTCATTTACTAAATTTACTCAATATTCATTTATCTCTGGGAGGTGCTGAGTATATCTCTATTAGCATTGCTATTTTAGCTGGTAATTTTGACCACTGCTAATCTCTCATCATGTAATCCATTATCTGAGCACTTAGTCATGGGGCTTGAAAACGACCCTTACTCATTGGAAACTATTTACTCTGAAAAAGTGTTCTCCAATACAGTCCTGTTGTTTGGAAGGTGCAAAGGAAGTCCATCTGTGATTCACTATGTGTATTAACCTACAGAATGTATTGAACACTGAACATGTTTTAAGTCTGTTTACTGTTTCAGTGTCGATTTAGTTTCTTGTATTCTCTTTTGTCCCAAGTTTCTGGATGATGAGTGCATTCCCTTTGACTTCAGTGAGATGAATGTGACAACAGTATGTCAGGGCTGAAATCCAACTAAGACAGAGCTACATTCCCCAGTATATCTATTCACACATCCTATACAAAATAAAAAAGACTTTTTTTTTCTCCTGTCTGTAACTTACATTTCAGTGTGTTTGCTTGCCTGATCTGAAAACAAGACAGAGCTTAAATCATTACAAAGAATTGTTTAATAACTGTAACAGCTTCATCAAGAGTAACCAAGCTAGTCAGCCTATTGGCAAAGAGAAACTAATCACTAGCCAAAATTTCAAAGACCTAAACCCTGGAATTAAAAAAAAGGAAAAAAATTCTCTCCCTATCTATAATAAATATGAGAGTGAATAGCTGACAAACTTTTGAGATGTTTTGTAACTCAAATATTGGCATATCTTTCTACCTTAATTATTCTCTCTGTTCTGATGTTTCATTCCATTCACGCCAAGTCTATCACTAAAGCTGAGTTGAGGGTCCTTGTGACTCACAGTATTATCTGCTCCCTAGGAACTGAAAATGAACTTTTAGTCTGGTACTAATGCTGGCATAGCTTAACTAAATCTCGGGTCACAAACTGAGTTCTGGATCAACCTCCTGCTCAAAGCCAGGGCTACTGCTGTGTGGTTCACCTGTGGCTGTGTGTAGCCAGGTCTTCTAGACCTCGAACAAATGAGACAGTGCAGTAAACGGCCCATACAGCAGTCAAATCCACAATCTTGGTGTTATTAACACCATGCTCTAACCAACCAAGCTAATCTCAGGGTCTGAACCTCTGAAGGAACAATTTGTGACTGCTGCCTCTCGATGTATCACTTGGCACTACCAGGAGGCATTTGGACCCATAACTTTGGTACAGCTCTTTAAATAGCTGCACATGACCCTTAGTTCCCTCTCAAAAAATTTAACCAGTCCAGCTCCCTCCACCTGTCCCTGCAGGGCACCTGCCCACAGCCTCTGTCCATCATACTTGTTTTCTGCAGGACCTTTTGTGATTTCTCCACATCCCTTTCCAACAGGGAGGCACAGGACTGGTTACAGTATGCCAGGGCAGTCTCACCAGTGTTGAGCAGAGTGGGAATAAAAGCTTTCCTAAGCTTTCTGGTCATCTTTCTCTTAATAGAGCCTGGTATTGGTTTGCATAATACATATGCAGTGAGTGCCTAATGTAATAAATAGTAGGACTGCATAGATTCAGAAGAAATTGGATATGGTTAACAAGAAAAGAACTCTAAGCAGCTGAGCGAACAATAACTGGATTAACAGTTTGAGGACAAAAGATGGGTTTGGCAGGAGTTTAAGCTAGATGAAATAGGAGTGGCATCTGTGCTTTGAAGGCTACAGAGACAGGGAAGGTATGAAACAGAATTGAAGAGACTGAGGAATTCACTCAGATAGGTTATTAGTGCTCTTTTGATCAAAATTTGCACAAGGCAACTATTTAATTTCAATAACTCCTGTCCAAACCATGCAAATGTAAACAAAAGACCTAGATTAGCCAAAGCATTCTTATACTGACAAGCCAGTACAGGAGGTTCAGCTTTTTTTACCTGAAGACAAATCGATAGAATAAATGCATTTAGTATTTCATAATTCTGTAAGGCCACCAACTACATGATAAGCTGGTTTTAAGTAGGGCTCCACTTTGATGCCTTCTATTCTTGCATTCTGCTGTGAAGTGGTTTGAAATGAGGACAAGGAGAGACCACTCACCAATTATCATCAGGGGTAAAATGGACGCAGGGAAATTAATTTAATTTATTACCAATCAAATGAGAGTAGGGCAGTGAGAAATAAATATTAAATTTTAAAACACCTTCCTCCTCAAACCCTCTTTTCTTCCTGAACTCAACTGCACTCATGGTTTTCTTTATCTTCTTCTCCCCAGCAGCACAGAGGGATGTGGAATGGTGGCCATGGTCAGTTCACTGCATGTTGCCTCTGCTGCTCCTTCCTCCTGAGAGGGGGGACTCCTCACAGTCTTCCTGTTCCAGCTTTGGGTCCTCCATGGTCTGCAGGTGGATCTCCACTCCACTGTGGACCTCCATGGGCTGCAGAGAAACAGCCTACTTCACTGTGGTCTTCACCACGGACTGCAGTGGAATCTCTGCTCTGGTGCCTGAAGCACCTCCTCCCCCTCCTTCTTCACTGGCTTGAATATCTGCAGAGTTGTTTCTTTCACAGAATGTCATTCCTTTCTCTGGCTGCATCTACTGTGTTTTATTTTTCTCATTCTTAAATATGTTTTCCCAGAGGCGCTAGAATGGTTGATGATGGGCTTGGTGTTGGCTAGTGATCCATCCGTGTTGGAGCCAGCTGTCACTGGCTCTATTGGACATAGGGTAAGCTTCTGGCAGCTTCTCACAGAAGTCACCTCTGTAGTCTCTCCATCCCCCCCACTATCGAAACCTTGCCATGCATCCCATTACAATGTTCAATTAACAAAATATTTAAAAATATCTGTCCCCCCTCTCTTTTTTTCTCTTTTCCATTTCTACCTAGACAAAGATGAAATAAGCAAATGCACAGACTAATATAAGTCTGTAAAATCACATGGAGACAAGTTTGAATCCTTGAGATGTGGATAGGGGATGATTTGTTATCCGTAGTTCCTGTTTAGCATTATTCCGAGTGTTTGTGTTGGGCAGAAATTGCACTCAGGTTGGTGGGAGACACAGGTATTGGTAATGTTTGTGTTTTCTGTTTAGCTGCACTGAAGGGGCAAGGGTTCTTCTATCAGAAAAGTGGAGCAGATGGTTTCTGGATTATACTTCCCCGTGCACCTATGCTCTCTTAACAGATCCATATTTACCAAAGTAATTATCCCATAGGAGAAAAATATTTGAATAAGCAGTCCTTGACACTGTGAGTAGCCTGAAAGCCGGAACCAGCAAGGGAGTTGCTAATACAAACTATTTGTGTTTTTGCTTTGTTGTTGTTGTTGTTCCTGTACTAGTTTTTTCACCCACCTAAAGCTTTCTGAATATTAATCAAGTGTTTTTTGCTGTTTTTCCCTGTTGAGCTGTTAGAGCCAAGTATATAGAGCATGATTAACCATCATTCACATTTAGTCAAGAAGTGCAGCTAACAGTGGCTGTGGTTATTAATTCATGTTTATAAAATGTGAAGCAAACAGCTAGAATTTTCTATGAAGTGTCATACTCTGTAGCTAATGAGTTATCTGATACTGACAATAGCTAAAGTCACTCAGGTAGAGTGATGGTTTTCTTTTGCTTCCTCTTGCTGAGATATTCTTTGTTTGGTACTATCAAAATCTTTTTGCCTCTGTATGCAAAAATACCATTCGAATTAATAAAAGTTAGTTGAAAATTCACGTGTAGAGACTAGGTAACAAATAAACACTTTGAAAAAAATTTCTCAGGAGAAGTGAGACAACAGCAGAGAAGACAAGAGCTTCATCCCCTTTTTTGTTTGTAACAGCTATTTCTTCCAAAGAGAATTATGAGGCAGAATTTGAGTGAGGCCAGTGAGATGGTATTAGAGCCTTAGAGGATTCCTTCCCCGCCATGGTGCCAGTGCAGAGTACCAAGAGATAGAAGAATGAAAATGAAGCAAATTCAGTGACAACAACTGGTGGAACAGAAGACTGTTTTTAATTTTTAATATTTTTATATATTGATTTATAATATTTTTCTGTACAGCACCATATCCACTTAAGTTGACCTATGTCTTCAAGCTGTTATATAAAGTATAACAGGATGTTTATCTGAGTCAGATTATATAAAGTTCAATAGTTCTTTTTTAATAGAAGAACAACACAGGTGAATAGAAATGTATCATTAAGGCAAATGAAACGAGCAAGACTAACAGTGAATACACAGGACAGGAACAGCATGTGGGTGTCATATAAATGGTACAAACTGAGTGTGCATTGCAATGAGTTGTAATTCAGCAGAAGCTGTCTGCAAGTGAAACAGCAGTCAGTCTTTTACAGTTTCATATTCTCTTCTTTTCTGGTTACTAATATGGATGGTCGTGTTCCAGGACAGGAGCTCATCTCTGCTTTCACTAGTATTACATTCTGCATGCAGGGGCATGGAAACCCTTGTCTGAGCACTGCTAACAAATCACACACCATATCTAATACTCTAAGTGTTGTATAGAGTCCAAATTGATTTGTTACTTCCAGTTTTCATGAGTTTCTGCCAACTGAATTAATTTGAAAGGGAAACACCTTTTTACCATGATACAGCTTAGTGAAGATGCACCAGGCAAAGAAGCAAAGCCCATTAAAAATCATTAAAATGAACAGACTTGATGAGGAACATATTGCTTCTGTGAGCTGATGAGAATTAACTGTGTGGGAAGAAGTCTGTGATAAAGCAGTAAATAATGTGTTCTTAAAACAGGAGCTTACATAGTGGAACAGGTGATCAACAAGAATTAGTTATTAATCTTTGAAACTCTTCTCACTTGGAGAACAATTTTCCATGTGTGAAAATGCTTCTCTACATAGCCCATCAAGGTAGAAGTTAAATGTTTCACTCACTATTGTAAGGAACACTGCAAATTTTCATCCCGGTTTCAATTGGGGTAGAGCTAATTTTCTTCTTAGTAGCTGGTACAGGACTGTGGTTTGGACTTAGGATGACAACAGTATTGATAACACACTGATCTTTTGGCTGTTGCTAAGTATATCTTACCCTAAGTCAAGGACTTTTCAGTTTCCCATGATCTGTCAGTGAGGAGCTGCACAAGAAACTGGGAGGGACCATGGCCAGGACAGCTGACCCAAACTGGCCAAAGGACTATTCCTTTTCATAGAATGTCATGCCCAGTATATAAACTGGAGCAGTTATCCAGAAGGTGGACCAATTGCTGTTCAGGGGCAGCTATGATGAGCAGTTGTGAATTGCTTGTTTCTCTTGGGCTTTATTTCTCTCTACTTTATAGCAGTAATAGTATTTTATTTTGATTATTAAACTTTTCTTATCTCAACCCACAAAGTTTACCTTTTCTTTTGTATTCTACTCCCCACTGTGAATGTAAGAGGCTGTGTGGTGCTTACTTACTAGCTGGGGTTAAACCATAGCAGTTTCTCACCTTGCTTTCTCACTGAGAGCTGAGTCTGGAAGAGAATTTACTGAGAAGGAGCATAATTGGGAAAATCATATCCATTTTATAATGGATCCTGCCTTTTGCTTATTTATCACAGTGCTGTAATAAGAAAAATCCTCAGACTGTATCTGCTTGGGAAGGGAGGTCAGATGAGTTCAAGACCTGAGTGAGATATGATAACAGCCAGTTCTTGTTGCTCTCTCTGCTGCCTGTCAGTGTTCCTTTCCTATGCTTTCTTGCAGGAATGTCTGTGCCTTGCCTTTGCATTGATGACCCTGACTTTATCTTGCCCTCTCTGTTTTCTATGTTAAGAACTCTCTCATGGCTGTAGCTTCACCTGGTGACTGCTGGACCACAACCATCCCTGGGCCCCAGCTCATTGGGGCATGGAGGGGCTGTGCCTCCTGGGAGAGGAGAATCAGGCCATGGGGTTGAAACTTGCCTATATCCCAGTGAGGATTTTTCATTCCTGGCCCTCCATAAAGTGATATACAACGAGTGTATAATCATGTCACTTTGTATTACTTATTTTTGAGTATTAAAACAATGTTTCTTTTTTTCTTTTCAAGCCTGATAGAGCTGAAGAAGTATTCGAATGATATTCTCAGGCATATGGTGTGACTCTTGGGAATGGTCCTGTGCAGGGCCAGGAGTTGGACTCAGTGATCATTGTGGGTCCCTTCCAACTCAGCATATTTTGTGATTCTGTCATCTTACTACACCAAATAAGACTTTTTCTGGTAGATCTGAAAGTAGCCTGTGTTTCCTAGTACTGTGAAAGAGTTTCAGAGGCTTTTAAACAGGAATGTACAGAGTGCTTATTCTGACCGATGGAAAATATATAGTATGAGAATTGGGTCTATATCTCCAAAGGAGTGTATGAAGTAATCTGTGCAAACATCTTGCAAGCAGAGTTTGTGATGTATCATCTCCTGGTGCACAGCAAAAATAACTACTTTAATTTAAGTTTCTTTTCACAATATAGATGTAACAATGCTCCAGTATATATACTGAAAGAAACAGGCTGAGAAATTTCTTTTTCAGAGAGGAGACTCATGGGCCACTTTATTTTGAATATCTAATAAAAATAATCCCCTCCCACCTTATTCCATTTTAACCTTTCAATAATTTGAGTAGTTTTAATTCTGCCACTGACTTTCCAACCAAGTTCTATAGTAAAATTTAAGTCAGAATGAAATGTTTCTCCAAATAAGTAGTAGGAATTGAAAACAAGTCTGCTTTGTTGCACCTGTACTGCATTATGGTACAACTGCATAAGTATAACTATTATGTTTAGACATTCTTCAGTAAGATGAGAAGTCTAAAGAGAGTAATGTAATTCCCATTACTGATGATTTTCAACTGTCTGCAGAACTCTATCCAGTTTTTCAACTGTCTCAATAATACAGAAACTATCAATAGGGCTACCTCAGTCAAGATAAAACATGACAAAGCTGTACTGAACAGAAGTCAGTCAGATTTGTGGAAACTTTGTGCATATGTTCTTGGAAGTTTCTGCGTAATTAACATCTACTGTCTTTAATTCTTCAGCATACAATTTACATCACTAAAGTACAAACAAATTATTTTTTGTTAATATTCATAATGCACTGTTTTCAGCTGCTGTATACAAAAGAACACTTATGAACACATTAGCCTTCTTCAGCTTTTTAAAAAATGTCCTTAACTTCTCAAGTAGTAAACAAGATTATTTTGTTTACACTCCAGTGGAATGAGTTACTGCTTTGTGATGGCTGGCCAGTGTACAGGGGATAAAGAAAGGTAATAGCTCCCCTTCAGCTCATTGGTGTAAATGTTGAGTGCATTGCTATAGCAACAACCCAAAATTAAGAATTCATTGGTTCCCCTCATCTCTTGCATTACTCAGTGTTTTGGAGACGAAGAGGATGATTTTCATTATTTTTGTTCAGCAGCAGGCTGTTACCCCCTTTGATATGATCCAAGATGGGCTTAGGCGTGTTGAAGCTACCAGACTTCAAACTATGACACCTACAAAAGCAATTGAGAACCCTGTGATAGCTGTGCCACCACCTTATCCCAGAGAAACCTAAGGCCTGTTAAAGCCTCTATATTCTAAATGCCTGAATGGGTGAAGATTTGCAGCCCTGCAGAAAAGGATGTAGCTTCTCCATCAGCACTGCCCTGGAGGATGGGACAGCTCTGAGACACAGACTTATTTATGCAACAGCACTGATGCAAATCCACTTTTTTCCCAGCCTAGCACAGTAGTTGCTCCTGCTTCTTAGGATGCCCCAGAAGCCTTTGTGCAGAAATGCTGTGCTGTGTGGAGTTTACCACCACCCTGTAGAGAGCTCATCTGCTTGGTTCACTGAAAAAATTAAATATCTGAGGTAGTTTGACTGTACTCCTCAAGACAATTTTCTCAGTATAGCATAATCCCTTGTTGTGGTATTTGGAGATCTCCATCAAAATGAAAACTAATTGGAAAATGCAAACATCTGCTGATGAATCAATCAGGTCTTTCTCCTCACTTTTTTAAAAAATGCCCACCATCAAAATACTTGTAAGAAGGCACCTAATTTAGAAAGGAGAAATAGGGAGATTAAGATTGTTAATCTCAAAAGAAATGAGATCACACTAGCTCAGAACTAATATTTAAAATCAGGACTTCCAATTGACTTGTGTCATATCTCTGCTCTTGTATCAGGAACACAGTTGTCAGGTTCTTGAATGAATCTTGACTTTGTAGATGCCTGTTAGTTGAAGTTACCCTCTTCCACTATCCACAACTTCAAGGTGAAACCTAAATCAGTACAGGTAATAAATATCTGGACCAGAACTTTTATGTCTTTCCATCCTCATTAAAGAGGACCTAAAACTCCATACAACAGCTTTTTAAAAAACTCTTGATGAATTGAATTCAAACCCAGGCATCAGGTTTTGAAAGAAATATATTCTTCCAGTTTCAGTTTAGTGTAGAAGCACTGACTCCAAAAACATGACAGCAGCAGGAGAGCAGAAATCTGTATTTGACTAAGCCTGGGAGAGTAGCAGACTGCTAAGTACAAGACTGTTAAGAGGTAAACTAACTTGCAGGCACGTGTAGTGTCTGCAGTTGATTTGCAAGGAGCAAAATTTTCAGTTTCAAAATATGAGGCTCTGTACTTCAGGGGACACCAGGATTTCTGTTCTGTTAGTTGCTCAGTGTTTAGATGAAATGTGCTATGCTAGATCTGAGCTTTCTGCACTTTTTTTTGCACTCCTCTGAAATAGTAGCAGTTCTTCCATCAGCAGAGACATTTGCACTTTAACCTGTGTCAGGATTCTTCCACCAGCAGAGAGATAAGAAATATCAGCATGTTCAGTGTTGCTGTGATAATACAGTCAAAGAAGATCAGCTAAACCAGAAAATGCTTCATTTCATTTACTTGTGTGTATGTCTGCATGTGTGCACTGGAAAAATAAGTGGTTTATTTAAGCAGTTCAAAATCTCTAACCCATGTCATTCTGGAACAAACCTGAATGAAGGGACCTAATCTTGAAATTCTTATTTGTAGAGTATCCTTCATGCCTACTCTGCATGTAGGTTCCTACTGAATTTCACAAAAACCTCAGTCTCAAAATCCCTGTGATGCTTGCCTACACTCATCACCTGGTGCAATACATGAGGAAAGTTAGATGCTTCTGGAAAATCTTGCAGTATAAGCAGCAAGTCAAATGGCTTTTAATGAATGATAAAATATCACCAAATAAATCTATTAAACATAGGCATGAAAACAAAGTTGAAACAAATACTGAGAAAATAAAGATCCAGTCAATGTCAGTTTAAAGCAAAAATAGAAACAACACTTTAGAATTAATTTAATTAGTAGTTTATGTACTTCAAAGTGCTGAGATTAACAATGGCTGTGAATATATGAGTGGGAAAAAGAATGCTTCCTGTTGTCCTTATGAGCCAACTCACCACACTTTAGAAAGAGCTTTGCTTGCTCAGATTTTAATCCATGATAAAAGCAGTTCTGAAAATGAACAGCTCCACTTCTGTGATAACTGACATAAGGATACGTTTGCTACTTTCTCTGATATTCTTAACTCATGTTATCCACTTAGCATTTATTTAATTTTCCCTTTTTTCTCTGCAATACTGCGGTCTCGCTCTAGATTCAGAAAGCATCAAAACGTACTCAGTATATGAACTTGGTAGACAAGTAGCATTGCTAACAAACAGATTCATTACTCTGGAAAATAAAAAAAATGTTAGTGGAGAAAGAGAACTAAACAACTGGAGGATGGCAAAAGAAGGAATTCAAGAAGTTGTATATGAGTTACTAGGCTTTTTAACTTCAGGTCAGTGATCATAATTCAGGCTAGCTCTGTATTGATAAGAAAGTAATTACTCTTTGACACATCTGAGGGTTCTGTGGTGATACGAATTAAAGACATTGGTCAAAACCTAAGGAAAAACTCTATATGTTACAAGCCCTCAATACAATCAAAAAGCTGAGAATACCTATTAAAATGTGCAAAATTGATTTTATGGAGAGAAAATAACAAATCTGGTACATGTCCCGATCCTGTTAGGAACTCAGGTGTTTCTCTTCCTGTCTGATGTAATAAACTGTGTAGATCAAGTGTTTTACTTTCCCTCATTTCCCCTCAATTCCTGGGACAGGGACCCTACCCAGAACTTCACAATCACAAATTTCATTGAGTGTAGTTACTTGCCAGATTAGAACTGCCCATTTGACTTAGCAGTTTTAATCATTGACTCACTAATGAAGAGCCACAGAAACATGAGTGCTGAATATGCCTTCTGTACATCCCACTCCTTGGATTCTTCCCCTTAGTCTTCAAGGATTTTCTTCCAACAGAGGCTCTTCCACCAGACTGATTAACAGGGTAGAGTCTGGAGGGGATTTATATGTCCTATGTGCTTTACTTAAACATGTCTCTTTCCCCACCTACTTTGATATAATGACTGAGAAAAGTCTGATGGCAAGATAAACCATAGTTACAGAAATCAACGAACTGTGAGATAATTGACTGCATTTTACAATCAGTGATTTAGACCAGTCAATAAATATTTAACAATATTTTTAGGTCAAAATTACGTGGGACAGGAGAATGAAGGAGAACTCATGCTTTTTTTACTTTTTTTTTATACTGCATGATTATACCCTTATATCAAATAGAAAGAAATTTAAAAAAAAATTATTTCTTTATAATTTCTCAGTAATAACACTTAGAAATAAGGTATAAGAAGAACTATAGGGATAAATGCACTCATTGTTCTTGAAGTCTGGAATAGATTTCTTCCTCTTTCTCAAAAAACAAAATCATAACTACCTGCCTAAAATCTGAATATAAATTGCTGATCTGATTCTGCAGTGTAAGTTTGTGTTGCAAGTTAAAGAGATTTACTATGATGCAACAGAAAACAGATTAAAGGTAATCCACCTGTGACAATCTGCTCCTGTATTTGTACCCTATTCACTAGTCTCATGTGCCAGTTTTGACTGGAGTAAAGTTACTTTTCTTCTCAGTACCAGTACTGGACGGTGTTTTAGATCTGTGCTGAACAGAGTGTCAATGACACAGAGATATTTTTGCTACTGCCAAGCAGTCTGGGTCACCTGACCCTGACTTACCAAGGGTTTATCCCATTCAAATGGTGTCATGCCTAGCACATGCAGCTGTGGGAAGCAGGAGGATGGAGGGGACATTCTGAAGGATAGCATTTATCTTCCCAAGTCACCATTATGCATGATGGATCCCTGTTTTCCTGAAGATGGCTGAACACCTGCCTACCCATGGAGAATGATGAATTAATTCCTTGTGCTTGTGTGCATGGCTTTTGCTTTCTCTGTTAAACTGTCTTTATCTCAGCCTATGAGTTTTCTCACTTTTAGTCTTCCAGTTCTCTCCCCCATTCTGCTGGAGAAGGAGTGAGTGAGCAGCTGTGGGGTGCTTAGTTACTGGCTGTGGTTAAACCGCATCATCTTACTATCCAGTATCCCATATATTACAGTTAAATCCTATTTGTATGTTTTGGCAGAACACGTACATAAGAGTTTCCCTTAGATCTTTTGCAGCAGTACCTGCAAACCAGCAAGGCTAAATCACGAACCACTGAAATCACTGAGCTAGAAAACTCAGCATCTTGTCTTCTGTTATCTTGTTGGAAAAGGGTGTTTTGAATTGGTTTGATTTATGGTTTATAGTTGGGTTTTTTCTTTTCCCAGATTCGAAGTATTTTCATATGAATCATTGAATCTGAAACTCTTGCAGTTCAGTCTAATTTGAGTGGAACCATTTCAGTCTTGTAAGGTACAGATACTAGTAAGTAATATGAATATCGAATAGGTGTCATTAAATCCGTGGTTCTGGGTAAATAATATTAGACGAGTGACTGATTAAGATTAAAATGTAGCTGCATAAATTGTGATTTATTTGGCAGGAACCTATCCAATCCATCAGCAGTTACACTTATAGAGACGTCTCACCTGAGAGGAAAGGAAACAGGTTTTTGTTTGTTTGTTTATTTTGTTTTGTTTTGTTTTGTTTTTGAGGCTGCTGAATTTGGTAGTTTGCCATTAAGAGAACTAAATTGTAGAAAGGACTCGATTTCAGTCATTTCTCTTAAAGAATACCTTCTAGCCAAAAGAAAAACTAGTAAAAAAAAAATATTTCAGTAGTCAGAGGAGTAATGAGGAGGAAGGAGAGGAAAAAGTGGAAAAATTATTTTTGAAGCACAGATTCACAGGAAGAATAGAAGCGGCTGAACATGTTGTTAGACTTAATGAGTGGGATAAGATTAGAAGCTGTGAAGAACTTCCCATCAGTTCCATTGTTCTGTGGGCATGTTTGGTCAATGACTCATTAAAAGTCAGTCAGATCCCTACAGTAAGGAACTGCTTTCTCCTCACTCATAGAGCTATTATTTGCCTTTGCAAAAAGGGGACATCACTAATAATCACACTTTGGTCAAATGCAATTGCCTAGAGTCCATATTTAAGTCATGCAAAGAGAAGAGTCTAACCAAAAATGTTTACATATAAGTAATGGCCAGTCTTCGTGAACGAAGAACCGTGGAAGGTCTTTCCACCTTCCAGCCTGCGCATTGGATTTTTTAGGTGAGACACAGTGTGCGCGGAGCTGAGCCCACCCTTTAATCCTGAGGTTCATCTGCCGGGGCCAAGCGAGCTTGGACGGTGGCAGCGAGGTCCTCAGGACGTAGATGGATTGCCTTACAGGGCTAACGAGCTCCATCTGCCCGGGGAGCGTCCCCGACCAGGAATTGAACCCGGGTCTCTGCAGTGACAGTGCAGCGCCTTTCCCCTAGACCACCAGGGGCTCCCACATATATATATATATAGCCACCTGTTAAAGTGCCTTAGCTTCTGTAGGGGTTCTTCAGTGAACCCACAGATGGTCCTACAGATACTTCACATTTTGCCCTCCAGGCAGATTCACTCGCTCCCCTTTGCAATCACATTATGTGCCTGGCAGAACCCAGCACAAATGGACCTGAAGCTCTTCAGATGCTCAAAACCACAACAGTAAATATGCTGAGTCACTTGGTCCACTTTAAGACAAACTGAAACACTTCAGAAATGCATCCTTTTTGACACTGGAAACACAAAGCAGACACTGTATTTAATCAGTGATTTATAGACCACCATCAGCCAGCACAAAGAAAGAATAAAAAAAGTCACGATTCTATCAGAAATATTAATTAAAAACAAGCAAACACACACACACACACACAAAGAAAAAGAAACTCTGACATCAACCCTTCAGCATTCTGGAGGAACTGCAAAATCTAAGGAAGTCTGAACAAAAAGGAAGGACAGGAGCAACAGATCCTGGTCTATTATGCAAGCCAGCATGCTTACCTGACTTCAATAAACTGCCTACAGACCAGTAGAGAAATCTACAAGTCAACAACATCCTTTTTCTCAGCTCATCACAGTCCTCCTAATTTAGTGACCAAGAAGTCTTCAGGAGCTGCAGCTGTGGGGTTAGGACACTGAGTCTTCTTCCCCCAGATGAACATAATTTCTGACATGGCAAAATCCCCTATGGCAGAATCACATCTCCCTATTTGGTGCTGTGTTCACTAGAGTTGGAATGCTATTTAATACCTGAGTTCAAGAGAAAGCAGTTTACTAGCTCTAGGTAAGAATAGAAATACAAATAGGAAAGAAATTTATACTTAAATCAAATTAGACTTTAAATTACAGATTTTGTTCAGTTGTTATGAGTTCAGCATGAATAATTTTTTTCCCTCATGAAATTACTGTAGCCTACCATGTAGAGCTACTCTTCAGCAGAAAATTATGGCAGTGGTATAATATGTTTCTGATTAGCTACTGTATTTAGTAAAATGAATGCAAAACCAAAACCTGAGTCTTCAATAAACCAGATAGGTGCAATCTGGCTCTATTAGGAAAAGTAAAACCATTAGTATTTTCTTGTTTTCCTTCCCTCCCTTCACTTTCTATGTTATAATTAATCTATTTCTTCCTTAGTTGTATTTGTAAATTAGAAGCAGTGCACTAAGCAGAGGAGGCAAAGAATAATTATTTCTAATGTATTCTCAGCTTCAGTCAAATTAACAAACACTCATGCAGATTAGCTCCTCAAGAGGCAGATAGATTAATGGTTTGGTTTGTAACAGCATGAGTCCAGAGATTTACAATGAAACCTCATCAGTAGCTTAAAACAGGTGCAAGTTTCAGTTCTCACAAGTGAATTGTTTTGAAATACTATGGTTTTTCTGGCATTGTTGTATATTCTTTTGTACTTTTCTTAACTTGGACATAAAAGGACATTATGTACCATGTTTTAAAGCTGTTTAAAAAAGATCACTCTATCTATTCTTAGCCCCCAGCAACAGGAAGCACAGAATCAGTGACATGAGTCTCCTAGATAGTCTGGGTAATATTAAGAAGCACAACTGATTTTACTACATCTGTCTTTTAAGCATATAGGTGCCTGCATAATGGCAAAGAATTGTCTCTCATCATTCTGAACAGAAATTAAGACGAAGAGTTTCTTTGTGCAGTTTCAAAAGATAACCTGAAGGATCACATGCCTCTTAGAGTTCAAGTGTTTGGACAAATCTCTCAGGCCCATGGTGTGATTCTTGGATAGGACTCAATTATCTTTGTGTACCCCTTCCAACTCAGGATATTCTATGATTCAATGCCAATTGATTGTTTGCTAGTTGACATCCTAATTTTTGTTCTTGATAGCTTTTTCCAGCAAGGATTAGGAAAGGGATGTACAAATTGTTATTCTTATATGTACTGTTAGAAGTGGTCTATGAGTGCTGCTATGCTGCATAAATAAAATAAATTTATATTTAAAAAGCATTGTCTGTGAAATCTGACAGATTGTCAATATATAAACCTTATTTAGCCCATTTTGACTTACTCCAAAGATTCTTTCTTAGGTAACTTCTAGGAGTCTCTCTTAATACCTTTCATCTCTCATTTTTCATGTCACATTTTAAAATTTATGATACATATTCTAATCTTGATAATAGGAGTTGCATCAGGTTCTCAGCACTGTAAAACCAGAGAGGAACAGTTTCTGTAAACCTTGTTCACTTCTTAATCCAATGATTTAAGAACTATCAATGTTGTGTTAAGTGTAGTCACTAACAAAATTTTTAAACTTTATTCTTTCTCCCTGTGCTGGTGCTTTACATGTCCACAGCATTAAGATTCAGCTACAAGCTTCTTCCACTACATATTTTCTGTCAATTGGTATTTTTGTAGTAGCACACACAGGAATCAGTTCTCAAGTGAATTGTGTCTATCTCTTATTCCCACCTTTATTGCTTCTTATCCTAAGTACTATTATTAAGTTCCTTTTCATTACATTGTAAAAAGTCTGCCTTTTGAATTTCAGTAAATTTAAAAAATTGAACTTAACCAAACTGTTCTCTCACTCCACATAAATTGTCTGCATAAAACCTCAATAACTTCCATCTTTTTCCTCCGTTTTTATTATTTCCCTTGCAGTCCAGAAATTGTTATGAGAAGTTTCCTCACCCTTACTTTGCTTCTGAAATGTCATCCCACTAAACCCCCATGGCAGTGCACAGCTGAGATTAAAGTGTTAGGAGCCAGGGAGAGAGATATTGATTTAAGATGTCAGCAAGGATTGTCTTCAACACTCTCATTTAGATTGGAATGGAATGGCAGATGTGAATGAATGGCTTAGTGGATGAGGGAAAGGAGTTTGTCTACCTGGATTATAGTAAAAGCTTGACAAATGTTAGGGCCTGTGAAGTCACTGGAATAATTTTTCTTGATTTGCTTGTGCTCTAAATTGGTCCTTAAGGCATTGGTGGGGGTGCCTATTTTGGCCTTAGATTTTCTTTCTTATTTCTTTGGCATGAATTTCTATTTGGAACACTGTACATCACTTCTGGTTTTGGATTTTTTATGTAGTCAAGACACAAATTGTTATTGTTTACAAATCATGTTGTAAATCCTCAGATCTCTGAGTTGCTTTTGCTAGGGTGTCTGTTTACTGTGCATGGAAACTTAACAGAATTATACTGACAGCCTAAAAGTATCCAAAAACTTTCTTGAATAACACTCAGAGGAGTGTGCTGGGAGCAGCGTGCCTCAAGGCCAGGCATCTGTATGATTACCCTCCCCCATATCTACTGACCAATCTGTCCCCAAGTACATGAAGATGTGTCAGCCTTTGTTCCTAGGATCAAGCTGATCCTTGATCTTCCTGAGTTGCCATCTTCTGACCTCCCACTTTCTGTTAGTTTTTTATACCTTTTCATGTGAATGATTCACTTCTGAATTCTGGAGTTACTAACCTATTATTAATTCAGCACACTCATTCCTGTGGTCTGTGTTCTTTTGCTCTTTCTCTTCTTGCTTGATGTAATGTCCTCTGGGATCCCTCACTTGCAAAACTGGTAGCCATAGCTCAACAACAATTTTTTTTCAGTAAGGCAGGATCAAGGTCATAAGATTTGGTATCACACAATATATGCTTGGACATAGGCAAAACCATGAGATAACAAATAATTGCATAACCATTTCTAGGGAACAAAGTAAGGAAAGATTAAAAAGGGGTAGAAATGAGGATCAGGAGCTACTTCAGCTTGATCACATGGATATTTGGCAGAACCTAGTATACTCGTGGAAACACATACTTTGTTCTGAAACTATAAATCAATTTCTCTGAATTTTATAACAACGCTATCTTTCTAAGGAGGAGCTAATTCCTTTCCTCACTGTAATAGTCTGTGCCTTTGAGCAGTTTTCTTTATCAGGCAATGCTGCAATGCTGCAATGCTGCATGCTGTATGTACTTAATAGAAGAGCTAAAAATTGAAAATGTCAGGATCATTGAAAACATTAAACACATCCAAATTTCCAAGTATTAAAAAAAAGTTTAATCAAGGGCTGTTGGAAAAGTATGATGAATTATTCTTATGTACTGTTTCTGATATATATTAATAATGTATAATTAGGGTAGAAAGGTTTCCCATCTGAAACCTTTAATGCACCAAAAGAGGTGAAAAACTAGAATTAACAGTGCAATAAACAGGTATGCACTTCCAAGGTACTTATTAGTAAAGGGACTTTTAAAATCAAAGTTAAAATGGAGTTAACACTGAAGGATCCTTCTGTGTATCAACACATTCTGCCAAACTGCCCACAATTTTCACAAATTCAGAAGTCTTTCATTATTTCAAGTATGATCAAAATATGTGATAATTAAAGTGAACAGACAACTGGGAAAATAAGGGACCTTTTCAAAGTATAATTAAGCTTTTAAATGAATCAAGGCGGAAAAAATAAGAAGCCAATCTAATAGCATATAATCAAATCAATAATTTTTTTCTAGACACCTCACAGAAGCACCTCTGCATAATACTGAATAATACACAACAGAAAGTACGTTTATGTAGGAATCCATAACGGTGTTGACAACGCAATCTTATTTTCACTTTAACGTGGTAGATGGCAAAGCTACCAATAAATCCAAGGGTAACTATTACGTCTTTAAAGACGAGGATAGTGCTCAATAGCACAGAGCGGTTTTCTGAAACTAATCAGTAGAGAAATCTGCTGAGTGGACTGCCAAGTTCCTGAAGGCTGTCAAAAGTATTTTTGATTAGTTCTCACCTTGTTGCATACTAGGCATTTGAAAATCCTTTATTTTACTTTGTATGACAGTAGTCATTCAAAACCTTAACTAATCCAAATTTCTGCTTATTTTCTGAAAATGCAGCTCAAATGTTCTCAGGCAAAAGGTTGATGTGTTAGTTATAACTTAAGTTAAACTGAGATGTAATCCTTAGTATGGATTAGTATACTTTCTTAGTATACTATAGAATAGCTTAGTACTGTAAAGATTGGTCTGGCTTGTCTGTCTTAGACTATTTAAGTCAAAGCTGATAAAAAAACTTATTCTAATAGCCCCACCTATGTGTTGTTGGGCCCCTTTAGGATGCATGGAGGAACCCAGGAAAGTACAGAATATGTCCTTTTTGTCTTCTTCCTCTGCCATCCAATGCATTTGACTCCAGTACTCTGAGTCAGGCAGTGGCCACTGGTCCCAGAGAGGTAATGAAAAATGGATAGGTTTGTTCCTATTGTTGAGGAGAAACCTCTCAGCATAGTGAGCAACTATTCTGAACTCACATTTTTGGGGTTTTTAAAACCTGAATCCAAATCTGGTCTGTAAGCTCATGAATTATAAAATGTAGATGATTATAGTGCAAATACTGTTTCAACAAACAAAATAAACTTCAGTATAAAGCTTTGACCTTGCAGTGCAACTCTGTACATCTTTATGGGATCCTATCAAAATTCGAAGGTTCATTTTAAGGCTTGTCCAGTGCTTATTTCATGTTAAACTTTTCTTCATAAGGCATAGCTTTGAAAATCTGTAAACAGAACAGTGGGTACAGGATCAAATATTGATTTCTGAGAAAACAGACTTTGAAAGCGTGAAGAATAATTAAAAACAACTTGGGTTCAATAATGCTTGGAGGATTCACAATGGGAAAAAAATGTGAGGTAATTAAAATGTCTCTTTCATGAGGCTTCAGTTCAAGATGCCCTCTAGCAAAATAAAAGGGCAAACAGAATCAATATGGTTAAGATGGGAGATAATGAGTAAACTGAAAAAAACCCCCTACCACCCAATCCCCCATGGATTCTTCATTTGTGATGATTAAATTCAGTCTTTTTTGGTTTTGTCTACTCTGTGTCTCAGAACAAGTATCAAAAATATACTCCAGCTCCCTTCTGTAAGCAATGATGTTATAAACAGACTTTCTTGCCCAAAGTCTAAGAAGCACTATTTAGCAGTGACACCCCTGAACTTCTGTCAAGTACTCAGTACTATAGCAGGCTATGAAGCTATCCCAAGAGGACAATTTTATGGTTGGCATTATTTATTTTTCATTATTTTTCATTTTT
Organism: Empidonax traillii; assembly: GCF_003031625.1. NCBI lineage: Eukaryota > Metazoa > Chordata > Aves > Passeriformes > Tyrannidae > Empidonax > Empidonax traillii. The sequence goes on from NW_020955589.1 coordinate 555,041, forward strand.
GTGTGGAGATTGTTGTGGGGTTCTTCGTGTTTGTGGTTGTTTTGTTTGTTTGTTTGTTTGTTTGTTTTTAGTACGGAGATAATGATGCCCAAAAAAAGCAGATAAAACTGTTTAGACAAAGTTTTATGCCTAGAACAGCAAGGTATTTATTGATTAACGGCCGGGCAGCCTGCCAGCTAGTGCTGGGAAAACAGGCTCTGAGTTGGTTAGGTTAGAGTGAGTATTTTATACAGGTTTGGCAATGATTACAACATAGATTACAATATTCATAACAGGTGGAGTTAGGGGCGGAGATTGAGGTGTGGTTTCCATTTTGAGGAATATTTTGGTGGGAGTTCCTGTTTGCCTTCATCCTGGGGGTTGCTTTTTTAATCCTCATCCTCACCTCACCTCAGGGACCTTTCGTTCTTTCTATTGTTCTGTATTCTGATCACTGAGGCTTCAAGAAAGCCTTGGATCTGGGCCTATATCACCTATTGAGATGTCACCTTGGCTCCTCTGGATGAGATTTATGGGACTGGGGTTCTTTGCCCAGTGTTTGTTGTGGTTCCTTTAAGGTCTGATGCCCTCAGCACAGGATAGAGTCTTCTTGTGCAAAATGCAGCTTATGAAATATAGCTTAAGGCAAACTAAAAGTGTACAGGGGGGTAGGGGGCCTCTATGGTCCCACAGTAAAAGTGTCCCGATTAACCCTTCCTGCTTCAATAAAATGTTATCTTCTTTACTTTCAAGTGCTTGTTTTCAAATTATTTTCTTGTTTTGTATAAAAGAGAAAAAAAAGAAAGTAATGAGCCACTTAGCAGTTGATCTTCCTGTCTGTTTTGGAAGTGAAGGCAGAGGAATGTACAAAGGCAAACAAGCTAGTTATCTGTTGTTCGCGTTTTGTTTGAATGCCCACGACTCATGCTGCTGCTGATGGTAGAGTAGGAGCAGAGTTTTTAAAAATTGCTATTGTCAATATGATCCAGACATGGTCCAGTTGGGAGAATGACTCAGAAGGTATCATGCTCATTTTCTGATGCTGAAACCCCCACAAACTACTTATTATATAGGGTTCAGCCTTTAAATAGTTTAGATTAGTTCAAAGAGGCAAGCTGAACCTACTACCTTTGTCTGGGAGAAAAGGGATTCCAGACTCCACATTTACCTCAAAGATACCTACAGACAAGCAAACCTCTCTCTTTCTATATTGGATAGTGCTGGAGGCAGTTGTTGTTCTTTCAAGAACCGCTACATCTTCTATTTCCTACACAAGATTTTATGGTTCTGGACCTGTATGGCTTTGTAGAATATGATGGTGCCATGCATGAGAAGTAGTATCTTTTGTGTTTTATAACAGTACCTACAACAAAAGAAAACACTGCTATCATCTTTTTTTATGACCCCCAAACTGGATATCATGGCAAAGACTGTAGTTTTATTAACTCAGAGAGTTAATATAATTGCAGTTTAAATAAACTACAGTTAATAAACTTACTACAGTCAATAAAACTGTAGTTTTATTAAGTTCAGGGAGGGTGGCAGACTGCAAAGTCACCTTTCACTTTTATTTCTGCACTAGGCACGAAGAAGTAGTAGGTTATAGGCAAAGCCTTCCTTCAATTAGACTTTCTGTACCCTTGATTTTACCTGTCCAAACACTGAAGTGCCTGTAGAGGAGAGGTGAACAGACAGAAGAATGACAGTTTTACTAGCTCAGTGCTAGAGTAAGAAAAACCAGTCCTGTATTATATAAAGTGCTCTGCTCACTCATGAAACAATTGTTCTAGGCCCCATGAAAAAAATGGAATGAATTATGGTCTTTACTTCATATAACAGGGAGCATTAGCAAAACAGCAAGGGAAGTGAAAATTTAATCATTTGCTTAAGAATTCTGTCTAGGCCAGAGCTTTAAGTAGAATTCGTGTTCTCAAAAGCCCTAGTTCCACTTCTGTACTGTAAGAAAATTGGGGTTCTGATCTTGCTGTTTAATGTAATATGTGGCCCTAGACTCAATTTGCATGTGAACTGTAGGTAAACCTTACAGTCACGTAAAATTTAAATATATTAATTTTGCAAAGAATTGCTACTTTATGTTTGTACCTATTTATTCTGAAACTTGGGACTTGTTCTCTCTTGTGTATTCTCAAGATCAATGAGAAAATAAATTAGTTATGATTTTAAATAAATAGAAAGCACTAATCTACAGAGTAAGAAAGAGGCTTTTTTACATTTCAAGAGGAAAAAGAATGAAGCAAAGCCATACAGAACTCTTTTGATATTGTTTTTTATGTCATCCTCAATTAAAATAGAAAAAAGGAAAACATCAGGAAACCCTGCATTCTCCTATCATCAAATCATTCTTTTTTTTTTTTTTTTAATCTGTCACAATATGAACTTTATAAAAAAAATAGGCAGCCTTTAAAATTCATATTTATTTAAAATGAATTAATCTTTGGCCTTTAGGCATGGGGAAACTAATTTTCTTTGTTACCTTTTGATAATGTCTGATTTAGTTTGATTCTCTGATAAAAGTGAAATTTAATGCAAAGTCATGCAGAAAGGAAATAATAGAGCAGTGAGAACATGCACAAAATGAACAATATATAATACATAATACATAAGGAACATAACACAGTCACTTACAACCTTTAAGCTGTGGTTTGATTTGAACTATAAATTCCATAATCTTCATTACTTTAGTGAATTAAATCAGGAAGCAAAATAAAAGTAGAAACGCTATTAGAAAACATATGTTTCAGGGTCTCATAGAACTGGATAATTTGTTAAAGTTCTCTAGGGTAATTGATGATGAATTATCACCACTTAGTTTTTTCTTGCATGTCTTGGGAATTCTTAATATAAGCCATAATAAATTAGTCTTCACACAATAAGAAAGGGACAAAGAGAAAGTGACAAAAGAAGCTTATAATATATCCCTAGTTTATTATCCAAGTTGTAGAAGAGATCTATTGTTTTAAGACTTTTCTCTTATTCTTTGGATTTTTGTTGATTAAACACTTGTTTGTTGGACATAAATCTCTCTTTCTCCATGGATTTGGCAACCCTAACAGATGCCTGTTTCTCTTTGGACCCTTCAGTAGTAACAATCCTGCAAATAAAGAACCTATAACAATTTTCCTATGTAACCTCTAAAAGTAAGCCAGAGAAGTTTGTGTCATGAAACTTTCATTCCTTTTTTTTCTAGCAGAACAATTTAAGTTCGTGATGTATTGAGGTTTTCTTTGTTTGTTTGTTTGTTTGTTTTTTTGAGGTTTTGGTTTTTTTTTTTTTTTTTTCATCTTTTAACATTTGCTGCTATAAACAGAAGTTTATTAAAGAGGCTAGGCTGCACCTTTTCAAGCAGCTATTTATAATCATAAGGAGAACTGGAAATGAGCTCAACCCAAGGGAATTATGGCTCGATGTCATGAATTAAGTGTTCTTTCTTACTGATTTCCCTAGGAGCTTTACCATATTCCAATAAATTCAGGTGCAAGAAAGCTATACTGCACTTTTTTTTTCCATTAAAGAAGTGAGTGGAGTGTCTGTGAAATGGATTAGTAAAGATGGAAAAGTTACCTTGTGCCTGACATGACTATTCTTGCCTATTAAAGGGTTGCAAGTCTCCATTACACATCATTCCAAGTTCTTAAATGTTCTCTAGCCAATATAATTGACCTGCAGCTAAGGAAAGGTTGATTTTCATTATAAAACTGCAAGTTTGTTTGTTATTGCATTGTCAAAATAAAGAGTGAAGCTGCTTTACTTTAACTGGTACATATTTTCCTTCCTGAAACAAAATGACTTTAGGGTTCTGAGAAAGGATAAGAATTTTTTAAGGCAGCGATTACTTGTTAAATAATAAAAGTAAGAGAGAAGATTTGTACAAAAGGATCAGATCAGGGAGATGAGTGAGGATGAACTCTGCTGCTTGAGTTGAAAAATAAAATTATGATAAATTTGTGAAAAGTAAAGCTTTTCATGGTATCTTAGAGTGAACAACATTCATTCTCTCTTTTGGATTTGCAGATTATGTGATGACAGCATTAAGTTATGAAGTGGATTAAAAAAATATGTTCAGAAATATTTCTAGGCAAGATTGTGATGACAGTCTAGTTTAATGCGCAGAAAAATTGTAATCATTGCTACTTAAATCTCATTGAAAGTCTGGTTACTGTTTCAGTTAAGAACTTAATAGTATTTGCTTACATCATCTAACCTGTTTATAAACACAAACCTTGTGTAAGGCAGACATGAAGTGGACCTCTGGGTAAATTGAGTCAGAGAGAGAACAATAAATAACTCTACCCTTAATAAGGGAACAGGAAACAAAGCATTTTTCACACACACTTCTTTTGGCTTATTTTTAAGGCAGTAATAACTGAACTCATCTGAGAGGGCTCAGAAATAAAAAACAGAGCAAAACCCACTACCTTTGAGATGATTATAAGCAACTCTGAACAATACCAGCAGCATGAAGACAGACCAGGTGAAAAATCTGTAAGTGTCATAGCCTTCTTGTGACTAGAAAAGGATTTGTTTATAAAAAATGCAAATTGATTTTCATGGAAAATGTTACCAAAATAAATCCAAATATATTTTTTTTAAATTTCAAACTGGAGACATCTAAATTCTTTTTTTTATCTCAAATATAAATGGAAAAGAAACAAGAAGGCCAGCAGAAATTACGCTGATAAATATTGTTTCTTTAATTTTCCTCAAAATTTATTCAACTCCTAATTTTACAGGCAATCAGAAAACACAAACCACTGGAATTAATTTCCATTGGAACATAAACTCCTATTTTTTTCCTGTGAGAGTGACTAAGCACTGGCATAGGTTACCCAAAGAGACTGTGGTGTCTCCATTCTTGGAGATATTCAAAACTCTGAATGGACATGGTCCTAGGCAACTGACTTTAAGTGCCCCTGCTTGAGCAGGGCATTGGACAAGATGACCTCCAGAGGTCCTTTTTTCACCTGGAAATTAAAGAAAAATCATAGTCCCTGATATTTTCTTTTCTATGAGTTACTATTTAGAAAGCAGTAATACTAAGTCTGGTTAGCTCCATGACTTTTATAGAGTCATACTTTTTTTGTTTGTTTGTTTGTTTGTTTTTAGTGCTGGAGAGTGTGTTGGATTTTATTCAAAGACATCAAGTCTGTTTTGAGCCTTGGAGGGAGAACTGAAAAAGGAGACAGATTTGTGACTGATAACCAAGAGGAAAATGAACCCTCTTATAAAGCACAGAGTAGTAATGAAGGAAACATAGTAAGCTTAATGCTTAGTAAAAGCATATGGAGTCCTATAGTACTGGAATTCTTTTAGGAGAAACAGTGTTCATTGTCTATTTTGGGAAGGGATATTTATAATATTGTTCTAAAACTAAGCCCTCTTGGAACCTCTGTTTCATAGAAATCAAGTGCTATCTCTTATAAAGAAATATTAAGTCATATGGGTGCTTGTTCTATTGGTCTTTTATTTTAGAAATTCCTAGGAAATTAAATGAGAAACAGTGTCTATGTCATTTGAATTTTTAATATGATTTTGGTAGAATTCCACTAGCATGGAAGTTTAACTAACCAGGAAAGTTACTGTCTAAGATGTTGCCTGTTGAACGCAAAACAAAGGCTGTAGACATTTAAACAGACTATAAGAGTACATTTCCAATTGGAACCTCTCAACATTTTATGTATCCTTTTTGGATTAATTTTTCTTCTTGCTCAGTGGAATCCATGCCATGGCCATGATAATGTTACACACTAACCAGATGTTTAGAAAGTCTAAATTAAGTAATACCAAATAACCAGTGAAGAGCTCTTTGACAAAGGCATTCATGAATTTATAGACTTTTATGAGATATGACTGCATAAGAAAAAATATTTCTTTCAATTTCAAGTTGCTAGCCTATGACCTTTTGTGCTAAGGCAATACCACTCAACAAAAATACCACAAAAGGTATTTTTCATGAGTAATAAACTGAAAGCTTGTCCTTCTGGTTGACATCTGAAGGTAAAGATTAAACTGCAGTGAAGATACATTATCTATTCAGTTTGCAGTTTAATAATTATATTTTGTATTCTGCATTATTCAGGAAAATAACACAGAATGTAGTAATTCAGTAGCACACTACTTGTTTGACTAATTCCAAGTAATGTTCTTGGACAATATTTTTACTTTAAGTCTGATTTTTGTGGTTTGTGTTTACCATGTTAAGTCATTCTTGTATGTTGTTTTTGAATTCTAGATATCTGAAGTACAGTGGTTTTGCTTATGGTACTTGAACCTTATAACTTACACCACCACCTCTATGCCACATCAAGACCTCCTTTGCTAACAGGAAAAGAAGGGTAGTTGTAATAGGAGACTCTCTTATAAGGGGAATGGAGGCCCGATTTGCTGAACAGACTCAACTCAAAAGGGAAGTTTGCTGTCTCCTAGGGGCTTGGATAAGGGATATTAATGGAAAAATCTCAAGTCTAGTAAGGCTCTATCTGCTATTTGTTGTTCGAACTAGAAGTGATGAAATAACAAAGAAAAGTCTGAGGGCAATCAAAAGAGACTTGCAGGACCTGGGACAATTGACAGAGGGATCAGGATCACAGGAGGGGATTTCCTCCATCCTTCTGGTAACAAGAAATAATATTGGTAAGAATAGGAATATCCAACAGGTCAGTGAGTGGCTCTAAGGTTGGTATAATCAGAAAAAAATTGTGGGATGATCTACTCAATACCTGGTCTTCTGATACCTAATGGGATGTACCTGTGTCAGAGGGGAAAAAGAGTTCTAGCAGAGGAGCTAGTGGGGCTTGTTGACAGAGCTTTGAACTAGCTTGGAAGGGGGGAGGGAACAAAACCAGGCTTGCCTGTGATGAGCAATGAGATGACGTGTTAAAACTTGAGGACAGGAGCACTAATGGGATCTCTCAATCTGCCTCAAGAGGTCTTGGCTCCAATGTAGCACACCTGAAATGCTTCTACACCAAAGCATGCAGCATGAGGAAAAAACAAGAGGAGTTCGAAGCTTTGGCCCAGTCCCAGAGTTTTGACATCACTGGCATGAATGAAACCTGGTGGGATGAGACCTGTGAGAAGATTATTCTGGGAGGTACTGAAAACACCTGAAAAACAGTTCTCTCATTGGTCACAGTCATCATGGCTTCATGAGAAGAAAATCTTGCTTATTAAATCTAATTTGCTTTTATGATAACCCACCTAGCTGATCAAGGGAAACCAGTTGATGTAATCTTCTTGGATTTCAGTAAAGCTTTCAATACTGTCTCTCACAGGATCCTTCTGGACAAAATGTTCAGCACACAGCTGGATAAACACATCATGTGGTGATGCAAGTGGCTCATGGGTCGAGCACAGAAGGTAACAATAAATGGAATAACATCAGACTGTCAACCTGTCACTAGTGAGGTTCTGCAGGGCTCCACCTTAGGCTCTGTGCTCTTCAACATCTTCATAAATGACTTGAATGTAGGACTGGAAGGGATACAAAGCAAGTTTGCAGATGTCACAAAAATGGAAGGAGCTGTTTACTCCCTTGAAGGCAAAGAGGCCCTGCAGAAAGACCTGAACAAATTGGAGGACTGGGCAATCATCAACCATATGAAGTTCAACAAGGCAAAGTGCTGGATTGTGCACCTGGTATGGGACAACCCCGGATGTAGATACAGACTGGGGAATGAAAGTGATGGAAAGCAGTGCCATGGAAAGGGACCTGGGGGTCCTGGTCTAGGGCAAGTTGAATATGAGTCAGCAGTGCCCTGGCAGCCAGGAGGGCCAACCATGTCCTGGGGGCATCGCCAGCTGGTCGAGGGAGGGGATTGTCCCACTCTGCTCTGCACTGGTGTGGCCTCACCTTGAATATTGTGTGCAGCTTCGAGCACCACAATATAAGAAAGATATTAAGCTCTTACAGAATGTCCAAAGGAGTGCAATGAAGATGGTGAAGGGCCTTGAGGGGAAGCCGTGTGAGAAGTGGTTGAGGTCACTTGGTCTGTTCAGCCTAGAGAGGAGGAGACTGAGGGAAGACCTCATTGCAGTCTAAAACTTCCTTGTGAGGGGAAGAGGAGAGGCAGGCACTGATCTCTTCTCTGTGGTGATCAGAGGCAGGACCCAAGGGAATGGCCTGAAACTGTGTCAGGGGAGGTTTAGGTTGGATATTAGGAAAAAGTTCTTCACCCAGAGGGTAGTTGAGCACTGGAACAGGCTCCCCAGAGAAGTGGTCACAGCACCAAGCCTGACAGAGTCCAAGAAGTGTTTGAGTGATACTCCCAGGCACAGCCCTTAGGGCTGGTTCTGTGCAGGACTAAGGGTTGGACTTAATTATCCTTGCAGGTCTCTTCTAACTCAGCATATTCTATGATTCTGTGAAATTCAACTTATCTGAAGCCATGGTGAACACTGAGATAATTTAGGGAATGGTTTCCCACCATATCTTTTTTTGTAAAAAAATATTTATGGACTGATGTTTCTCTGGAAAAATTATCTTTAACAGGATTCTGTAAAATATGATCAAAGATGAAGCAAGCAAATTCCTAAAATTGAGTATTTGTTGAAGTTACTACAATGCATCAGAAAAGGAGGGTTAGCTCACTTCTGCAAAATAGATAGTTTGCCCTATGCTCATTAGCTGAAGTGCTCATGAAGATTTGACTCATGACAGCTTCCACATGTCAGTGGCTGAAGATATCAAGGATGCTGGAATGAGTTAGATGAGTCTTTCCCAATCAAAGCTCAAATTATTTCAAAAGTGCTTATGTGTGTTTAAGGATCCTTCTGTTACTCCCTTTGCATTAAAAATAATTTGAGGGAATATCTATGGATAATATGGTGCTCTGCAATTGTTTGTTTGAGTGCTGTACACCTTCACTAGTGGAGAAAGGAGCTGCGTTAGGGAAAAAAAAGAAGAAACGTATTCTTTAGCTGATATGGGCGGTATTCTGACATGTATTATTCACATCTATCTGAGTTGGTGAATACATTTTATCTGCAGTAGGAATTCCAGTATAATGTCCAGATTTTGTGTGCATAAGCAGTTAGTGTTTTCAGAGTCATTCAGTCTGTGTTGCTGACAATTTTCCATGAGATTTAGCAGTAAAGGTACTGCAAAGTTAATTATTAAGCTCTCAGTTACATTTCTTGAGGTTGGGAAAACTTTGATTTTGATGTGGTAATCTGAGCTCTTTGTGACAGATACTCCACCCAAAATTCCTTTTTGAGGCAGATATTTTAATTCCTGACACGAATTATCTCCTTTCAAAAGATACTGACTAGTGATGCTAGGACTCAGTGGTAGGTAATTTCCCATATCAGGAAATGTTATTATCAATAACATTTTTCAGCTAAAAGTTTGAGTTTTCTCAGCTTCAACATTTGGATGGCAGGTCCTCGACACTTGTTAGACCTTATCAGCTAACCTCACAGATTGGCTCTGTGACTTACAACCTGTCTGCAGTGTTATACAAATGTTCTCTTATATTCTGTGATTCTGTAACCTCTTAACCTTCCTTACTTATAAACACTATGTTGAGAGTATCTCAGTGAAAGAAGAGCAGGAAGAATTCTTGCAGCAGTTTACTCATCTCTGTTTTTCAGGGCTTCCAGGTCCCAACCACCCTGACTGGATGCAATGTACAGGCAGCTGGCTTGCTCCTGTGAAGCACAGAGGCGGCACCCGGGCCTGAGTGGTCCATGGGGAGGCTGTGGCCTCTGCTGCAGTGACTGATGAATTAGAGAAAAGAATCCAGTAGGTAGGATGTATTTGGCAAGGACAGAAAAGCTTTCTAAACCCTTGAATCAGTGTTTCTGGAAGGCTAATGTAATGCCCCTGAAGAGCAAGCTCAGATCTAGGCTGGTGAAAATTATGGCATATTAAAAACTTCTGGCAATACATAGCTACAATTTCTTTTTCTCCCTGGAGTTTCAGTGCTGACAGATGCTATGAGGATACCCATACAGGATTTCTTCTCATTTACTAAAATTATGCAAAGATAGAAAACAACAAAAAGACTTCTTAAAAGCAGCACGAGCAATGATTAAAAAGGAGCACAGGGACATTTCATGCATAGTACATAAACTTTATGCTATTAGACAAACAGATCATAATTACAGGCTACCTCCACTCACAGGAAGGTATGAGTGTGACCTCTAAAATTACTGTCCTCAAAATCCCAACATAGATGCCACCCATCCCTGAAGTTGCCTCAGGTCTTAGCCTAAATACATACAGCTCAGGACTGGGAACTCCATTCCTGGGAATTACACATTTCACTGTGAAGGTTTGAAAGGTTGATATTGCAAAGTTCAACACTATTCCTCAGTTCTGTTTTTCTCAGGACCTTAAAGCCAAGCCAGTACCACAGGACTTTGGTATCGGAGTAATCCTGGTGACATTGGTATAACCTGGCTGATTTATAGAAGCTGAGGGTCTGTTGCACTATGTTAAACAGGCAAACGTGTTGGAGTCACTAAAACTGCAATCAGAGTTTCTTGGGTGAACATCAGTGAGTTGTTATAGAGGAAGACTAGAAAATAGGCAAGTACAGGGCTTCAAACTCTGCAGCATGGAGAGATGATTTCTTGCATCTACCTAATGATCTTAAGAACCAAGGTAGTTAGCTAAACTGTAATGAAAGCATTAGTCTAAGTATTCAGGCTTCATTATAGTTGGGGGTGGTTTTTTTGGAATGGCTGTTTGGGTGTGCTTGCTTGTTTTAGCAAACAGGAGAACTGAGTTAACATAAAGGAGTAAATTTTTTTCACACCTTGAACTTGCACCTTAATAACTCCACTTGCAGCTGCTTCCCAAAATAAAAATAAACCTGTTCTTTAGGAACTTGAATATCATAGGGTTTTAAGATTAGGCTTTGTTTAGCTCCCTGAATTCTGACTGTAGAAGAAAGAATTGTGCCCACTGGGAGGAGGTGCACACATTTTGTAGCAAGTGTGCACCTTCTTGGATATCTGAGTGGTAATACCTTCTCATAATTTTCTGTATAATTATCTCTGCACAATAGTGATACATAATATTGCTCTTTCCATTTACACTGAGGGAAAATCCTCTCTTTTGGCTGTTTCTCTGAACTTTGATTAAATACAGAAACAGTATAAAAAACTTGACAGATTTGTTACAGAAAATGGAGACAGTTGTTGAACTCTAAATTTCTTCAAGGCTTTTCCTGTATATTACTTTTGGTGATCCACTGTATTGTATTACAAGCCTCAGGTTCTGAAATGGAATCTGCAGCAGGGAGATGCAGCTTTCCTGTTTAAATCACTTGCATTTCCTCATCTCTTATCTAACATGTATGCCCTCCTTCATGGACTTGTGCAATTATGGTTACATTGAGGTGACCCAAGTTCCATATGCATCCCCAGGTCCAGTATTCTCCACTGGATTGAAGGTTTTGTCTTTCTTTGTTTGTTTTGCTTTTCACCTATCTAATGATTAAAACTAGATGCAGGAACACGAGCAGAATTTAGGCTTTCTTCTTGAGAGCTCTTCTGTACCTGGAGTTTTGGAATATGCTATTCTACTGCAAGTTTTGACAAATACATATAGAGTTTGAATAGATCAGTGATAGATTAATCCATTATGTCAAAAAAGTGAATGCATGCTCTGCTTTATACTTGCACCTACCCATTTCAAGTAAAGCAAAATCTCAGCAAAACCATACAGTTTGGTTTGGGACACACTGGCACAGAGGATTCAGGTTTTGTAAGTACACAGTAGCTAGAAACCAGCTCTTAGATCTCCCTTTAGGTTCTCCCTTTTACAATTTTCTTCCTTGCACTTAACAACTCTGTAGCACTAAGTTAATTTCCCTGACTCTTCACCCGCAAATAGAAAATATCCTTCTCCAGTTTTGCTCACTTTTGTTCTGGTGATATTATGTACTACTGAAGAAGATACTGGGAATAAGATCTGTGCTTCTTGCAGATCACGAAGCTCTTAAGATGGTGGTGCTCATAGCTGCATTTTAAATTTTTGTGCTAGAGATTTGCAAAAGTGGAGGTAAAAGATATATATTGTAACACTAGTCATAACTCCAGGACAGATGTGGATTAATCAAGTTTATTGTAAGCATAAAAAAATGTGAGATAACTTTGAAAGATTTCTAGAATGTATTTTGCCTCTGTTTTTCAGAATAATTGTATTTCTGAATAATTGTATTGTGTGTTTCTTTGCTTGCACATGTGGGCATGAGGAAAGCAAACCTGACTGGGAGCCAGATATTTCTGTGTTGCAGCTGGTGCTGTGGGCTATAGCTTCTATCTCTACCTGCCAAGATGCAGCCAGAATTAAAATAACCTGTCATTAGTGCTCCAGTTGTATCCAGAGAATACTTTGGCATATTTGCAGTTATGGCTTTAATTGCTGCCAGTAAGTAGGGATATAACTAATAGCACTTTGTAATTCAGTGACTCTTGTGATGCCAAACCAACATGCTTTTGATGGAAACTGGAACATGAGCTAATTTCAGTAGGTATTGGGTGCTGAATCTGCTGAATGTAAAGTATTAATGATTCCCTCCTGCTCATTTTCTCTTTTGTTCATTTATAACAAATATTTGAATGAGTTATCTTATCTCATTTGAATGAGCTATATTATCATTTATAACAAATATTTGAATGAGCTATCTTATCCACTCTATGTTTTACGGCCAGGGGTACTATAAACTCAACTAAATTGAGTTTCCCAAGGGGTTGACAAGTTTTCCTTCAGTGCATAGGTGTATTGCCTGAAAGTTATTTCTGGTTTGTATGACCTGTCCAGTTTACAAATATCAGTAGCTTTATCTGACTGTGTATTAAAATGACAAAGGAGTTGCTTGTACTACAGTATATTATGCCATAAGAAATACTGAATCTGTTTGCCAATGTATACGTACGTGTGTGTGCATGTTTGCACATGCATATGAGGGAAGGAGGGGGGCAGCTTACCTTGCTTTCTTAAGGCTTACTCCAGAAATGTTTTGAATTTCTTGTAAAGAGATTTTAGAGATGATAAAACTTTGATACATCTTTCACTAACCACAGCAAAAGTAAAAAGGAACTGTTTCTGTAATATTATACTTGACAGAATTGAGACAAAGTAAACTGCTTCTATTATGGCGGAGAGCATAAATATTTCTGAAATTGTGTCCCAAAGCATCTATTTCACGTTTTCCAAGCACTCTAAAAATGCTCAGAGTGAGCTAAAGGAAAAAATAAAATGGCATACCTTTGTTATTATTCTAAAATGCAAGTTGGAACTCAAAATGTTTTTTCTCTTTAAGGGAGTAAAGATATCTCTCAGTCTCAAACTCTTAACAGGTGTTTAAGATGGTAAATGCTCTCATTAATGAGCATATTTCCTTTTTGAAGGTTATATGACTTTCTTTCTTCTTTTTCCTTAGGCCAACATTGTACCTTCATGATGTATTACAAGAACTGCAGGCACAAAGAAATAAAGTAACAATAATAGTGAAGAAGGGACTCAGGACCTACATTATTTTCATGATGATATTCTAGCTGTGCTGCCCTATAAGACTGACTCTGCCATTAATATGGATTGGAAAGAAGATAGGGATGTCTATCTCTCCCTGTGGTATCTCAAACAATAGGAATACAAAAGTAGCACCTTCCTCTGGTTTATTTAAATATTCAAAGCTATTAAATAGGGAAGTTAGTCCAGCTGAAAGTTCCTTACTCAGCCTTTTGAGGAAGGAAGGAGAGAGGAAAGAAATAACTTCTCTGTGTTAATCAGCCTGGGAAATGCAGTGCAGAAGAGCTATCAAACTGAAAAAAACCCCTTTCAACGAAACAAATAAGGAAGTCAAAACTTAACATTCCCCCATTTTACTTAAAACTCTTTTTTATGAGAGCCTGTATTTGGGAAACGTAGCCATTTCCAGCATGATAACATCTAGAACAGTTTCTTGATGGCCAGGGTATGTTGGGAAAGTTGAATTGTACATGAAGGTAACAGGAAGCATCAATTTCTTTAAAGATATAGCAGAGCAGTAAGAAGAGATGTTGCAATGATTTTGAGGAGCAGACTACCAGGAAACATGATTTTTTCCCCCTTTTTTCCAATGTATCACTGTGCTGTCCCCAAAACATTTTATCATTTCTTCCCCTTTGCTTTTACTGCATCATCCTCTAAGGAAATACAACTTTAAAGTGAGAATGATACTGAGGAGTAGCCAGCTGGTATTTGAGTTTGAAGTGATGCTTATCCACAGCAGAAGCAGAGGAGGAGAAAGAAAAGATGTAACAGAGATTCTATCATCCAGTGGAGACCTAACTGTACCCTCTTCTTGCTCTGCAATATCATTTGTGCAGTTCTGTCCAGAACTACTCCTTGAGCAGTTAGCACTCATCAGCATGAACAATTAACATGTCTGTTTGGAAAGAAGCTCTCACAAAAAAAGAAAGATTCATATTTTATCCATGCCAACAGACATACAACTTGTCTTTGTATATGATCATCCCTCATCTATAACTACTAATGCTTATAAGATCAGTATTTATTCTTGGTTGGGCTTAATCCTCTTTCAAGTTGGGATTCCAAAGTCAAGCAGACAGACTTCATGTAACTTCAGGTAACTGCAAATTATAAAGAATGTAGGAAAAACCAAGAACACACTAGTTTAAATCTGGGACAGATGACCTTTGAGAAAGCCTGAACAAAAGTATCTTTTGACATTATATGGAGGAGAGTTTAATGTGTTAAAAAATCATCTGATTTCTTTAAATGGCATGCAATTATCTCCCAAAAAGGGTTCTGTCCTACTGTTATCATACACGAAAAAGGAGTCTGCCTGCTGTAACAAACTGGTAGCTATACAAGAGCTTATAACTCCTACTTCAGAAAAAAAATATGCCTTTTTTCATGTAGTTAGAGGAAAACTCTCTGCTACAGAAAATCTCTGAAACATAGCAGTGTTTGCAAAGAAAACAAACAGTTGTATATTTTGGGTGAGAATAATTCAGACCTGTAGCATATGTGAGTCCTATTGTGTCAGGTAAAGTTGACATCGGAAAAAGTGTCTTAATTCTGATATGAGAGTTCCTGACATACTACAGGTGTAGAATTCAATATTATGCAAATTACTGATACCAGGGACTGGACCAACAGCTAGTTTGGAAAAAAAATATTTATAATTGCTGTCTCTGTGGGACTTGGAAGCAGACATTTGGGAAAATATATTGAGAATTATTCTGTTTCTGTTGGTACACATGAATGAAAAGCACAGAAATCAGGACCATGATTCTGTTTTCATGGCTGTCTGAAATGAAAGTGCATGAAAAGTGAGTAATTAACCATTTCTGCTAAATACTGAATTTGCAGCTGCAAAAAGAACAATCCAAATTCTTCCTTGTCAATTTTTAATGAATGACTATTACTTATGATCATTGTAGATAATTTCTAAACGTTATGCAGAGGATTTACCATTAAAAAAAAAAAAAGAAAAGAAACATGAGCTTCTTAGGCAAGTCTTTCATATACTCTTGAATAGTGTGGTACAGTGTAACAGCATTAACAAAACAAGCTTAGAGAATTAAGCATCAGTCATGCAATAGTAAAAATCCAAATTCCATTAACCTTACTGACTGATGGTTCAGTAGAGACACAGATCAGTTGGAAAAAGTCCAGAGGACAGCCATGAGAATGACCAGAGATCCAGAAAACTCAACTCATGAAAAAAATTAAATTAATTAAATAAAGATTAAAAGCTAATGAGGAACATAAATCCAATAGGTAAAAGTAATATATATATGGCAGTTGTGCAGGGATAAAAGAGCTGCTTTTCAGGTCCAAGGTTCCATAAAAGAAGAAGGGCCATAAATTACAGTAACAAAGGTTTAGAAAAACCATTGTGAAAATAATTCAAACATAAGAATTCTTAAGAATAGAAAATCAACAACAGCCAGCCATCTGAACACTGGTTAGAAAGCTGTCTGTCAGAGAGGATTTGCATACATAGAGAGAACTGAAGATGCCTGAGGGCCCTTTCTTTCTTCATGACTCCTCAGGGGAGTAAACTCTGGGTTTTCTCAAATAAACCAGTGAAAAGTATCAACACCTCCTGTATTAAAGTATCAAAACATACACAGGACCTTGAGGAAGTGACTCATATGTTTGCTTTTAATTCTTGATAAAAAATAAATTAAAGAAAGATAACAAATAACAAGAAATGAAGATCAAAAAATATAACTTGTCAATACTTCTCTTTTCCTCTTTCTCTCAAAAACCCTCCTGTGAACACTATCTTGAGTCTTGAAAAGAGAGGTAGAGTGTACTCTCGTTACATGTCTTTTTTCATCAACCACAAGAGAATTTGTCTTCAGTTTCACCTTTTCTGCACCACTCTTACATTCCTACAGTTTTTCCCAGGTAGGACAACGTGCAGAGATCATCCATGGACAGTATAGAACTGGCAAGAGCTGCAATAAACACCACTTCCACTGATCATCACAGAAAACTCTGCCCATATATTTCTACATAGTAATCATCTATAAACATGCCCACTGACTAATTAATGAAAAGATATATATTGTGTTCAGATGAAGTTCAGAATAATACTGTTTTTCTTATGCATTGCACACTGCCAGAGTAAGAGTTACTCACATTGCAGTAATTTTGGAGTTATTTAGTTGAAGAATATCGTAAAGTATGTTCTGTAGCAAATCTATAGCACTGCTTATGCTTGGTCACTGACATCTGTATCACTCACTTCTGGTTCATATCTGAAACAAAATGAAACAGTTTTTACCTTTTGTTTCAATAAATTATGAATCTTGGTATCATTTTTTCAATTCAGTGGTTTGTAGTTTATGTCTGCTCCAGTCTATTTCTCTCTGCCATACACAGACTCTGTTACTCTGAACAGGTTATCTAAAGCATTTAGAAAATCAGCAATCTATCTTCAGCTTATCAAAATGAAGATATTAGTGATCAGCAAGCCTTGCAATGCTTAGGGTTTAATTTTAGAAGCTTCACTGAATTATAACTTGAGAATTTTCTCATTAAATTCTTCACTACTTGACTTCCAGGAAAATATCTTGAATAGCTTTTTCCATATCCATTATTAAGATATATCTTTTTTCAGGTGAGTACAACAGAAGAAAAAAAATGTAATGACTGGTGAAATTTGATGATTAGAAAGTGGTCAGAGGAGGTTGGATATTTACAATTTTTTTAATGAAGATATGTCAATAATAGTTGCTTATTGCTATTGCTTTTTAATCCTCTTCTGGCATTTCAGAAGGAGATGTTCACATTCATTTTTTCTCAGGGGGATTTGAAACAAATTATTCTTGTTCAAGCTTGGAAAAGTCTGCTAGCCTCCATTTAATTTTTCTGTGATAATGATATACAAGTCTTGTAACCTGATGTTCAGTATCTTGTGCAGCACAGACTTTCCCCCAGGCAAAAGGGCATGGTTATGCAATGCCTAGTTAGGGTCTTAATATTAAGTATGTAGTTTAAGCTAATTATTGGTTTCATCATAATCAACTATTCTATCTGTCTTTAGAATTCATGTACTTCAGAAGAGAAAAAAAGCGTTCAGTTCATTCAGTTTGTGAGTGTACACACAGTAAAAAACAATGGGATCTTTCTACTGGTGCATGTACCTCTTTTTTCTTTAGTTGGTGTTATAGATGACATGCCCTGATTGATGAGTCTCCTGCCACTGTCCAGGGAGGCACAACCACAGCAGATTAATTTCCCTCCTTCCATAAATGCTGGCTGGGTCAGATGATACATCTGACTTAAGAAATCTCTGCTGAATGCCCCTGAGTATATATTTTATACACTAAATTTGCAAAGTCAGACATGAAAGTTAAAGAAATACTAACATGCAGGTACATTATACCACTTTTTGATCAGCTCAAAGTAATACAGTGAATAGTTATGGGAGTTTGAGGGCTGTTTTGCTGAACCAGGACTTCGGAGCAGAAAAAAAAGGAATTGGGATTTGCCAGAACACCACAAGTAAAGAAGAAATATATTTTTCTTAAATTTACATTTTTTAGAATAAAATGTGCTAAATTTCAATATGAACATTTTCAAGTGAGAAATGACAACAGCTTTAAATGCATTTTTTTGCTACAAAATATTTTTGACTGGATGCATTATTGATACTTCATAATTTTGTTGATAATTTTCTCCAATTTGAGATATAATTTTTCAGTGAGTTAAATATTTTATTAAATAATATTAATATACAACGAATAATATAATTTTCCATATTATCTTAATTTATAGTAGAAGAACTTATAAATTAGTGTATTAAATCAGATCATGAAGGAGTTAAGAAAATTCTTACCTTAACAAACAGAAGCTAAATTTAACACAAAACTTATATTTCATGTACCCTATTCCAACTTTATGCCAAGAGATTAAATCTCATAGATTGTATTCCTCTGAAATTCTGGTTCGAGAGGAATAATTTGCACATTAATTGAATTTGTGTGGTCATCCCAAACCATCAATCACACTGTATTTACATAAAGTTAGTCTTTCTCAGTCTTGAATAGTTTCTTGGCACACATAATTTCAGTTCATTTACACTTTGTTGCATTGAAGAGTACAATGCTCTATCTGGCAAAAGTTTGTCTTGTTCACTGTAAATTGCTGCTTTTATAAAAAATGGAATAATTACAGTCTTTTTCACTAAGGGTGAATTATTGTTTTCTCAGTCATTTGACAAATTGGACAGAAACATACACGTCAGAATTTACTTTCTCTTTTTGGTTTTGTTATGTCCTAGCCTAAATGAAAGATGGCAGACAAAACCAGACTTTGGATAACTGTAGCTGTGATAGACTTCTAAAGCCAAGTTTTCAATGAATTAGTAAACATTTCAAAGAGCCACCATAGCTGAGGAATGACAGAAGATTCAAACACTTACAAATATATTTGCCATATACCAGGTGAGTTTTAGCAATATATTCAACAGAAGATACTGCATTTCTAAAAGTGGTACAATTAGAAGGTTTAAGAGCATTACTATTGAGAATAAAAAAAAATTTATATTATTTTTATTCCTTTACATTTCCTAGAATAAGCTTCCAAGATCTTGAAAGGAACTTAGGGAGTAGAACTGGTATTTCAGAAAGGGAGCTGTTTCAAAATGAAGATTTAAAAGTAAAAGTTCTAAGAGGTTCCAGAAAGCATCTCTCCCTGAATTGAAAATCCAGGTAGTGTCATTATTTATGATCCCTGCTCTGTATGAAATAACTTAAGAGAAGAGTGTACAACTCTGATCAATATAGCAATGTTAGAATGAGAAATGCTGATATCTCTGTCCAGCCATAAGGTACTAAATCTGATCACTGCTTTAAATTCATTTCAGAACAGCAGATCTATGAAATTCAGACACAAAAATGTAAAGTATATTTACTCTCTGAATTGAAAGAAGCAATCTGAACATTACCCCACACTGAAGATAAGAAATGTACTGAAAATACATGAAAAGGGGAGACTCCTTGGGCTAGAAAGCATGAAAAGAAATCAATAAAAAGCCCTGAGTTAGACTACAATATTCATGAGAACTTGGTAGGTTTATAAAAATACATGTAGTTTTCTTCAAGAAACTTGTTCCAAAGTGTAGCTTACTAATTGCATCTGCCATTAACCTCTGCAGTGTTGGCTTGGAAACCCTCTTTAGGATAGACAGTGTCACATGATTGGAGCCAATAAAAGGCAATACAGAGTTAAGCCTCCTACGAAGTTTGACCTTTTCTTTAAATGGCTTGTGCTTTTAAATTTTGATTAAAATTTGTCTCTAGTCACAGAAAGTGTTCTGAAATAATAGCAGTAGTCCGAACTGCACCACATTGATTATTTTGAGAGACTGGATGCAGTATAAATTTGTGTTTAGGTCAAGATTTTAGAGGCTAGACAAGGATTAGTTTCCTGTACAAAACTCAATCCACTCTGAGATGCAAATTGTTCTCTGAGGAAGAGATTCTATTTTGCCCAATGTCTATGACAATGGGGTTCCATGTTGATTTGATTCCTTCAAATAAATATATCAAACACTTGATATACAATTCAGTAATTAAAAGTGACTGCAAATTCTGCACATATTTGATACACAGATGGCAACAGACTGTTTGGAACTCACATATCTTTAAACAAATTTTCCCTTCATGATACTGACTTTCTAAAGCATTAGAAAGGTTTCAACCATGAAAGTTTTTCATTAATTCTGTGCCACTATGTATGGAAAATTGTCTCTGGGGAGGTAGGGCAAATGCACAGAAAATAATATTTTTTTCTAGTGTGAGAAGGATTTCTGCGTTCAACTGACTAAAACATCACTGGCCTTTAAATTTCTTGCTTGCTTAATACAAAGTACTTAGGTACTCTCCTATAGCAAACAGCAGGAGCACATGACCATATCTGACAGTTACAACAGACATATAATATTTCATCCTTGTTTCTCTTTTCTATCCTGTAAATTACTGAAATGTAATTACATGTCTTCCATGACTCTAGCACAGAAAACTACTCTATTCTGGCTCAGAGTGATTTTAATCACTTTGATTCAGAAAATAACTTGCTTGAATGTTAATGACCTTGCTAAGTGTAATTTGTGTGGACTTTATACTAGAAGAGGCAGAAAACAAGCTGATGACCCTCAAAAGGTGCTTGCTATACTTCACTGCAGAAAATCCTTTTTGTACTGATAACTAACCATATAGAGAGATGCTTCTGAGAGCTATTTTTAAATAAAAATCTTTCAGGACTTAGCAGTGCTTACACTTCCCAATAGATGAAAGCAGCACATATAACTACACTTAGACAACTTGACAGGGAAGTCTGTGCTCTTTCCATCATTAGCTCCTCCACTGGAGCCAGGGCTTCTTTCCTTCCCTGCTTGCTTGTCATTGCTTCTCAGAGCCTCTGTGGATTTCACAGGAGATCTGAGCTGCTCCATCAGCTACAAGAATGTCTCATTATAATCTGAAGTAAGCAGAGGTACTCAGTTTTGCTGAGTATTATAATATAAGGTACTCCTTACTTTGCTGAAAAAGGAAACCATGACTTGGTTTTAGGTTAGTGTTGCAACCTTCTCTTTCTTGATCATTTTGGCTGTGATGTGGCATTATGGTTATTACTGAATTAGTCTGTCACTAGGCATGTAACAATGCATATAGATTTAGTAACAGAAATAAGCAAGTTCACTCCTCTAATTTATTATTCTCATCTTATTTTGATAAGCATTTTCTAAAATTGTTAAGAAAATCTCCTCATAGGAAGAGAAAAAAGGTGCTTGCTTGATGTCTTTCAAAGAAGTTATGAATTTTATTTGTTAAAGAAAGGAGGATGAAACAGCATTTTTCAGGAAAACACATGATATGATTTACTTATACTTCATATATCTGAATTTGAAGACGGTCAGAAAAAAATATTCTAGAATTCTTAAAATAACTTGCCAAAGGAGTTCTGTTTAATATTATCAGCAATAACTGTTGGAAATCATTGCCTCTCTCAAAAAGAAATCTAAATTAGAGAGTTCTTCCCAGGATGTAGTTATCTGCCATGTATATTTTGAGTAAGCTTTTAAAGGCTTTCCATGGTAATGGAAAATCATTCTAATTGTTTGGTGGTTTTTACAAGTTTCTTCATTTTTCTCTGATGTTCTTTACCTGATTAATTTTTTGAAGGCTTTATTCCATTTTGTTTTTCTTTTTATTCTTTTTCAGTTATCTGCAGCAAGTCACAGTATATTAAGGTGTCACATGCTGGCGTGTTGATTTGTGTTTGTCCAGGCTAACAGTCCCTGGAAGGATTTGAGGCTTTGTTTTGTTTTCCTTTACTGCAAAGGAAATGTAACATGCATTTAAATTGTCTTTGTCTCCCTTGCATCCTGTATTTACAATTCTTTACCTCATTCTTGCAGATGTGAGGAAGAAATCTCAGCTTAGTTGCTCACAGACTGTCACAGTAAAATTTACTCTGGAGTCGGGGACTAACTGAATGAGTTTGCCCAAAAGCCATTTGATATCCTAGTTTAAATGGCTGCAGATACTGCCTTTCTCATTGAAGAGTCTGCCGTATGGCACGCAAGGATCCTTTGGTACTTTGTTTTTCCCTGTTCTCTCAGAAAGTTTTAGCTCCAGGAAGGGTTGTGTAAATCTTCCTACTGTTCCAACGTCTTCTTCCTTGCTTACAACAGCCCTCAGTGATAAAGTCTAAGCAAATTGCATCTCACAGACAAGTGAGGCTATCCCTGTGTTTTCCTTTTCATTTTACAGATTTTATTATTTTTTCCCTATATAACCCGAAGGTCTTCTTCACCTTTTTTCAAGTATAAACTCTTAGATGGCCTAAATTAATTTCTCTCCCACCTATAAACTCCAAGATCTCTTTCTATAACTCCTAGGTCTGCCACCAAAATCAAAGGGAAAAAAACATCAATGCAGTGTTTGTTTGGGCACAGCATCTGCTACTCAGGTCATTCATGTTTAACTCTCAAATGTTTCAAACAACCCTCTAATCTCTCAACTAAAATTTTAGCTTCAACAAAATTTCTTTACTTTACAAAGACAGATAAAATGCTACTAATACATTAAAGAACTGTCTAAGTTGAGACCTCTGGGGATTTTCCAAGTGACTTCTCAAAAATTATGTACTTTCACCGACATTTGTCTAGACAAAAGACTGCCTCTGAGCCCTTATAAATATTTAACTCACTTTCAGTATTTAGACCCTCATGAGTCCTATCTACTCTACTGAAGAAAAAACATCTCCTAGCCCAGGTTGATTTCTCAGCCATCACGCTGTGCACCATGCCATGACGAGGTGATTCAGATGTTACTCTGTTGTGGATGTCGGCACTACTATTCTACCATGTCTACCTCCTCCCCTTTTTCTTTTTTTAACAACCATAGAGTATGGGGTTTTGAACACCATAAACACATGAGCTACTTTATTTAATTTACTGTACTGCTCTAATATACTCATCCAAGCTTTTCTTTTTGGGAAAGTCTGCTATGACAGAATGTCATCAACTTCTGTCATAGGCAGCCATAAAATCTGTACTCCAGTAGTGGAGAGGAAAATTATTTATAGGGCATACTTTCTTCTTCCAAAAAGAAAAGAAAGGAGACTCTTCCTGAATTTATTAGAAATAACTCTTCAGTGAGGACCAGAAGTTCTGAGTAATGACCCAGACCATCTCTGATACTCAAAAATAGGAATTGATTCATGCATCTGAATTTTAGAAAACTTTTTCTATAAGAGCTTTGCAAATAAAATATATTTGCTTTCCAGTGGGTCAGTGTTGGAAGTTTCCCACAAGAAATATATTCATGGTGGAGAAAGAGAATTGAGGAAAGACAGCTTTGGAATGCAACAAAACTACTGGACAACAGCTGACCTTCTACCTCAGAAACAGCTTTTCATGTTATAAAAGTGTTAAGTTTATTCAATTTAGTAACAATGTTTTTAGAAAAATATCCTTCTTTGGTATATAATGTGCAGTTTTGATTACTGTTAGACCTTGCCCCTATCTGCAATTGTAAACCCTAAGCTCACCAGCCCTTTTAGTAGAATTTATAGCTTTTCCCTGTCTTCCATCCCCCGTACCCCATTCCCTTGCATGTTAGAGTCCCTAAAAATCCTCACAAATTCCACACATTCCATGCTTTACTGATAAAAAGCTAGCTCACACTGCAATAAGGGGCATTTGGCCATTTTACCATTGTACCTCTTTGTCTTCACTGTTAGTGGAGTATCAGTGTGAACCCACGGTCTGAAAATCTCGGTAGTGTTACAACTTTCACTACCGATAGGTCAGCTTTACTGTCAGTACAGTGTTCTGATTCCAACGTCTTAAAATTGCATCAGTTGTCACAAGATGAAGTGGAGTATTCTTGAATCCGAGAAATTTGGTAAAATAACTGGGCAGAAGCTTTTAGTCATTTGAGTAGCAAAGGTATTTATTTGTCGACGTTGGGAACAAGAGGAGTTATCACCACAAAGCACTTGTTCGAAGGTATCGGTATAAAACAGGGTAATTTATACAGTCTGACTTCTATGATTATGATATCTTACATACATATTCATATGATTGCAACATCTAATCATACATACTGATAATAGGTGGAGTATAGGCAGAGCTCAGATGGAGTTTGGGGAGGAGCTTTTCTTGGCCCTCAATTCTGGGGTTACATCCACTTTTCTTCATCATTGAGGCTGGGGTCTTGGTAGTCTTCCGCAGTTTGACCTCTCTAACTTTCCATTGTCTTTGCCCCAGTCACTGAAGCTTGGAGAGAGCCTTGGCTTCAGGACTATTTCACCTATTCAAATGCCTACCTAGGCTTATTTTGCCTTAATTTACAGACCCATTGTATAATGTTTCTAGCCTTCTTCTTAAGATTAGGTCTGAGGAACTGAACAGAACAAATTTTTCTTTAGTAATTTAGGCAGAGCAGGTATGGAGGGGCTTCTCTCAGCTAAGATATTTCAGTTAATTCTTTAGGCCTTGCTCTCGTTTCATTCTCACTATATATTGATAACTTTTGTAAAGAGATTATCAGGAAATAAATTAACTGCAGATACACTATAACTCTTCAAAAGTATAGAGGTTTTGTATTTTCTCTTTCTGTGCTCAGCTCTTAGAGAAAACTATGAGAGTTTTGGATTGTGTGTCAGTGATGATGTGCTTACCTCAAGGAACTACTCTCAGAAATTTTTTCTTTCATCTAATCTTCTGACACCACTGCTATTTCACATGTCACAAGACTTGAAGTATTTATTTTATGTCTTATACCAGGTTATGATTCCAGGATTTCTAGTTGTTTTCAAAGAACTCTTACAGAGGAAAACAATTCATGAGTAGCTTAAGCACTGTCTGCTAACTCTGCCCAGGATTTGTCCAGTGTCTTTCCTAAGAAACAGTGTGCTTTGGTGAGCTACCAAAATGGATGGAAGCCATGAAAATCCACCTTGCAGATACACAGTTGAAGACTACCTCTATTAACAGAGCTCAGGCTGCTCTGGGTTTCTTGAGGAATAGCTCCTATCTCCTGTACATGAAATTATGTAGAAGAGCACAGGGCAATACAGAACATTACTGCATGATATGGAACTGAGATAGAAGTGTTTATGCATATATGTGCATGTGTATGTGCAGAAAATTCAGTAAGAGTTAAAAAAATCTGGTTTTCAGTAACTGTATTTATGTAAGCCCCTCCAGACATAAATTACGCATCTTGAACAATTGCTACTAAGCACACAACTTGTTTTGTAAAAGTACTAAAGAAATGATGTCATGGTAACAGTAGCAGCCTAGAAATTTGTGAACTTGTCATATGCACAAAGTGCATAAGCAGAGAATCAAGGTATTAAGTGAAACATTACAAGGAACTGGATATAGAAGTCAAGACTGGTATTTTTATAACCATAGACATTAAACAGAAAATACCTGGATGAAAACATAGGTCCCATAACTGTAAATGATTGAGAGTGTAAATTTACAACTCTGAATTACTAAGTGTTCAGTTGTTTGGAGTTTATTTTGGACTAAATGGATTGTATATATTTTCTGCATCAAAGTTGCAATCATACTATGGTTTCTGTAGGATTAGTGCTCCCTCCTAATTTAACAAATGTGTTCAGATGTATCTGCATGCCACTGCCTACCTTATGTACATCACCAGAGGGTTTTAGCCCCCAGATTCTGCAAGCATGCATTTTAGGGCATGTGCCATCCAGAGCTATAGGATGGCACACACACTGGAGACAGGACCCTGACAACTGCTGTTGGTAAATTCCTTAATTCAGGCAACAAATAACCCTGATTTATTAGAAACTCCTAACTGATGGATTTCAAACCTGCTAATATTTGTGCACACACAGCACCAGTCACTTTACAGTAGGAGTTGAAGTGTCCATATGACTTTTGCATCGGAATAAGAACAATAGCCCTCAGAAGAGAAAGGACTGGAAGAGAAATCTTAAGCCAGTTAATAACTTTCCATCTCACATTAACTGTTGGTTATACATCTACTCTGAGGAGTGTATTGAAAAAAACTGAATTGAAGTGACTTGATGTCATACAAAACAGCTGCTTTTTTTGCCACAATGCAATCTTGGACTATCACTGAATGATGATTTGTCAGTTTTTCTGACTTGGTTCTCTACTTCTCATTTGACTATAAGGAGATATAACATTTTTCAGTCTTTCATGGTTAGATAGCTGGACTGACTAGATCAGTTTTCTGCTAGAATAAAATGTTACTGCAACTCTCACACAGATAAACACTGAATATCATTATGACAGAAAAGGGAACATGATAAACTAGAAAAGCGAAGAATATTTTAAACTTCATAATATAAAATGATCCCACGATCTAAGGTAAAAGAAGAAATTATAGTGCTGAAAACTTGTCTGTTCAGGAGCATATAAAGTGAAGAAAAGAGTGTTGTCTTTAGAGATATTACCTCTGTTGTATTTGTATTCAAAGATCATGAACAAAGGAAATGACCAGGTTGACAGCTTATTTGTTTGGCAAAAAACAAATCAAGGAAGTTATAAATTCAAGGTTATTGTTTTTTCATTTGCTGATCTGGATGAATGGCAATATTTTACTTATACTTAATCCTAAATTCTGCTGTAAGTCTTTTGGAGAGGGATATTAACACCAAAGAGATTACGGAGATGCTTGAATAAAGTGCTTCAGATGAATCTGAACAGACAAGCACCTAAATCTACAAGCAAATAAAAGGAAAGTCATTATTTGGGAAACACAGGATGGGGGAGAAAACAATAGGAAAAGGATTGTGACTGTTGCATTGAGTACAAATTAATAATCTCCATGACCACAACAACGATTGTCTAAACCAGAAATGAGATCAGATTTAAATGGTTACATGCTTAAAGCCTCTGCACTCCTCGTGCCATTTTAATGGAAAACGTTCCACTTCTGAACAGTTACAGCATCTTCAAAGGCATCACTTGCCAACAAAATCAACATTTATGTTCTTTTCATTTCCCAGATTGACTAAACTGTTCTCCTATTCTTCTAACTAACAGATAGGAGGAAAAGAGGCTCCTGCTCTCAACACTGAAGCCCTTGGACTCAAAAATTGCCTTCATCTCAAATAAGTAAGATTCCAAGGCTATCAGTACTCCAAAATAAAATGCTAGGTGAAAAAGTATTAGACCACTTTTCCACTGACCAGTGTTTTCATTTGCATATCACAGGTGTGTTTAAAACTGCTTAGACAGATGGTCCCAAAATCTATTGATCAATGTCCTGAGCACTGGGCAAGAAATGGAGTTTGGGAATGATTTTTTCATATCTCCAAGACTTGCAGGGATGTTAATACAGAATGCATCATTTACAATCCAGATTGCAGTAAGAGGAGAGGATGAATGGTGGACAGACTAAAGAGCAGAGATTTGCTCCAGTGGGATGTTGGGGGACCAAAAGAAAAGTACCTGTCCAAATACATGAACAAACAAATGTCTCCGTATTGTTCATATGCTAATTTAGTGAATTAGAAAGAATCAAATAAATGCTTCTTCCAAAGAAGGATAGGATAGAGAAGTACATTACATTATTTGAACTGGTTTTGGTGAGTATTTTGAGTGTTAGGTGGAATTTGCCACTGCTATAATATGAAAAGATGATACAGGCTAAAGTTTCACAGAAAATGTCAAAGTTTATTTGCCTGGCTTTTTTTTTTTTATTTCAAAATTTATGTGCTAAAATATATTACAGTGTTTTTACTGTGTTATGGATTTGAGGTTTTGAATGCCCAGAAAAAATGGATCTCAGCACTTAAAATCTTCTGTGAATTATGCTTGTGCATGTAAATGCAGCATCACCCTCTGCACAGTACCAGCACACTCGCAACAGCTCTGAGGGACTGATTAAGTGTTAATAATCTGTTATTTGGCTCCTTTTTCTACCCAGCTTCCCACAACTGTTCCTCTGTTTCCAGTTACAGATGTTGAAGTGCTAAGTATTATCTCAGTACTCGAGTAACATGGTCATGGGATTCAAGGAGATCTCACATGCTGCGCATTTGAGCAAGAAAGGGCCTGTGGTAACTCCCTCTACCTTTGTTTTTTCTCCCACAGTGGACCTGTACAACCTGCTCATGGCTCTGCTTGTCCTCTTGTGTTACTACTAGGATTTTATCTGCTCATTATTGATTTCAGTGAACACTTTCTTCAGAATTTCAAAATCAACTGCCAGAGGATAATTCATCTCTCAAAAGATGTTGTGAGATGGAGATGACTATAATACTATCTGGGGGGTGGGTATAGATGAGCGGCTGCAAACAGAGCATAGAACATGGGGGAATTGTGTAGGAGGAAGTCTTAAAATTGATATTTTTAAAGAGAGGTCAAAATAATAATTTTTATCATATGTTTCCTCATTATGTTGAAAGGGGAAGATGGTATCAGATCTTTGTTGATAGTTCATTTCTCTTAAGAGTTGGAGCTCATATTATTATATCACTTTGTAGTGATATATATATATAGTTATCAATTTATAGTTTTCTGCAGCCATGGCTGGTTTTCCATGGCACCAAATAGCTTGACAGCCACCAGAAAGAAATACTTGCTTGGTTTTAAGTTTTTAAAATTTAAGAAACAATTTAGGCAATGTATATTAGGCAATATTCCTGTTATCTATTACTAAAAAAATTGAAATATTAGCATATTTTCAGGTATAAGAGAACTAGTATTCTTTGAATGATTTTAACATTATGTTTAACATTATATTTTATTGAGTGAGAGCCAGAGAAATGCATCCATTTTTTTATTATTGAAGTAGTTAGATGTACATAGATTGTCTCTTATTTTAAAAAAATGCTCATAAAGCTGTTTTACCTTTTAGTTAGAGCAAGCTAATATACCTCTTCAGAGCTTCAACTAAGTTGCTAAACTACCTTAAATCTGCTGCTTCCCATCATGTAACCTCACCCCACAAGTATGAATGCATAACACCAAAATAAATGTGCCCCAAGAACACAGAGCATAAGCAGAAATTTGGAGGTGAGTGGTGGCTGTGGGTGGGAAAAAAAGTGTGCTTTTCTTTCCTTTGTTTTAACCAACATTGCATTTTAATGACCACATCCAGGGAAAAATCAAGGATGAACCATTGCCTGTATAGCTTTCAGGTGAAGAGAGTAAATGGAAAGATAAATGGGGATAAGAAGAGAAATAATCTGCAGAGAAAGGGAGGAGCCAGAAGAGGTATAGGCAGGAGACAAATGGGACAAATGGGGCAGTATTCTCTGGAGGTAGCTTCTCTATGTTCTTGCCTGGTTTGACTGCTCTACCTCTACCTAAGTAGGTGAAGGGGAGAGATCCCTGTGTCAGAGACACTTCAGCATGGAGTGGTTCATGAGGGAAGGGATGCTGAGTGCCCACCTCCCTGGGATAACTGAAAGATTACTCATTTCTGGCTGCAGGTGTAGAAAAATACCTTATCTTGGGAGATACTGTTCTCCCACATCAGTCTTTATACAATTTTTCTCACTGCTCTCACACTGTAGTTATGTCCTTTAAGGGCTGGGTGTGCAAGTCCTGTCTACGGCAGGCGTTAGTGCATGCTGTATGCTGTCCCAGGGACTATAACTAAATAACAAATCTTTTTGAATCCTGGCTTGCCTTATGTCTTGATAGGAAAGCAAATCTCACCCTTTTGGCAACAAATTATTTCATTTCAAGTATGCTGCTGGTAAATGATGTTTTCCAAACTGATAAAAGTGGGATTTCCTGTGCTACAAGTTATTTTGTTTGTCTTGGTTGTTTATGTTCCATCTTTACGAAGCAGTTTATCTGGAGAGTGGCCTAGAAAAAATTGACTGAGGCTCTTCTTCTGATAAAGGTCTTCATAACCGTAGATCTATATAAATTCAAATGTGAAAGTAAAATCCCTCTTCACCCTAGTGCTGAGATGTTGAATACAGACAGCTGTGCTTCTACTCATGTGCTGTATTCCTGTACTTCTTTACAACTGTTCATTTTAAAGCCAGCTAATGCATAGAAGATGAAAAAACTTTGAGGTTGTACAAAATGGACTCTTGCATCAGATACAGATCCCTACATAGTAGTCTTCCTGGTAGTTGACTGAAAATATTACTTCAAACAATTTCCTTGCAAACATTACTCTCAGATGCAGTGACTGACTTGCTTAATAGCCTCCTTATCTTTAAAATTCATCTGTAGTTTAGGCTTTGTTCAATATATTTATTTTTCCATCCATGGTTGTAATGCTTGAAGACGTAACAGCAAAACAACTTTTGTCATGTCTCTTCATATTCTTTTGGCATTCTTCTCTTCTTTCTTTTCAAGGGTTGACAGGCCATATGGACCTCTAGGAAATTTATTAATGGCTCTGCGTCATTACTATTGTATGAGCTCCATTTCTCACAGGTTGCAACTTTGTCTCCTGTTTCTTTCCTTCATCTATTCTAAATACAGAGTTTTGTTTTTCTGCCCAATATCTTAATTCCTGATGGTTAGAGGGCTTCTGCAATCGACTCTATCATCTTTTCCTTCCCTAAAATAAGATTATGAAGAGGACTATTACCTAGAACAAACTGCTTTATTTCAAACAGTCTATTAAGACATTTGTGATTTTGGGTTGTGTTAGTTTTGGTCCTTAGATTGTATCCATTTCTTAAAAATTGTAAGAAAATTAGAGAATATAATGCAACCTTGCAACACATCTTGCAAGTGAGCAGTAAAGTGACAGAAAAGTTAGTGAGGAAAAGGAGACCTGGGAGAGAGAACCAAGAGGAAATATGTATTCTCTTGCTTTGTTTTCCTGTTCTTATTTGGTCACACATGCAAGGCAGAGCAAGATTAAACGCAGTAAATCACAATCTGTGGTAATGTAGTGAAAAATAAAAAGCTCTTAGTTCAGCTGCCAGAATTCTATAAGATTGCTAGTACAGTTCTGTAAAAAACTATTTAAATATTATTCTGAGAAGTTAAAGAAGGGAAGCAAATCTGTGGTAGCCTATCTGCTTTCCTGTAGCTACTCATAGCCTGTGCTGCATCTGAAGCTACTGTGCCGTGTGATGTTTCAGAGAGGCTCGAAATCAGCAGCCCCTCCACTTTCTGCAGCTCCTGAATCCCATTGGCTGGAAGGGAAAGCAGAGGCGGAGAGTGCCCTGAATATTTGTCTCCTCCACACACCGTACAACAGGCAGCCGGCGTGCACTGTCTGACAGCGAGAGCGGTGCTTGCAGTTTGGAATCAGTTCCTACTCTGCAGCAGTCACTGGGCATTTTATGCTCGCCTCTCTTTTAATGGAAAGGAACAAAAAAGCCTTGCAACATACCAGTGAACTAAACAGGAACTGACCACAGGGGAGAATTTGATGCAAACATAAAGACTGTTGGGACTCTGTGACATAAATCACCAAGGTGAATGTGAAGATAATCTGAAACTGCATCTGTGAGAGTGTTAACCAGTATTTCCGAGTCTGAAACCTGATTTTGTCAGAGTAGTCAAAGTGTTCTGAACTGCTGTCTGCCTCGGTCCTAGCTTATTTTAATTGTTTTTCCAAATTGAAAAGCCAAAGAAGGTTTTCAGTGGAATGCAAAAGGAACAGGAGTTTTAAAAGCAGGAAGCTGAAAGGGGATCTCCATAAGATGAATTTCTCTCAGCACCGTGGGACACTCCAGCCTCTCCATTTTTGGAACCACAGCTACAGACTGCATGGAGGTGCCAGCGAGCCAAATGCAAAGGGCCACTCATCAGGAGGCTGCTACGAGCAACTCTTTGTATCCCCTGAAGTGTTTGTGACTCTGGGCATCATCAGCTTGCTGGAGAACGTCTTGGTCATTGTGGCGATAGCCAAGAACAAGAACCTCCATTCACCGATGTACTTCTTCATCTGTAGCTTGGCAGTGGCTGACATGCTAGTGAGTGTATCTAATGGATCAGAAACCATTGTCATCACGCTGCTAAACAACACAGACACAGATGCACAGAGCTTTACCATAAACATTGACAATGTCATTGACTCAGTGATTTGCAGTTCCTTGCTTGCATCAATTTGCAGTCTTCTCTCAATAGCAGTGGACAGGTACTTTACTATCTTTTACGCCCTCCAGTACCATAATATCATGACAGTGAAACGTGTAGGGGTTATCATCACATGCATCTGGGCTGCTTGCACAGTCTCAGGCATTTTGTTCATCATTTACTCAGACAGCAGTGTTGTCATCATCTGCCTTATTAGCATGTTCTTCACTATGCTTATTCTCATGGCATCCCTCTATGTCCACATGTTTATGATGGCTCGGATGCATATAAAAAAGATTGCTGTTCTTCCAGGGACTGGCCCTATTCGCCAAGGGGCAAACATGAAAGGGGCCATCACTCTCACCATCCTGATTGGAGTTTTTGTTGTGTGCTGGGCTCCATTTTTCCTGCACCTGATTTTCTACATCTCCTGCCCCTACAACCCTTACTGTGTATGCTTCATGTCGCACTTTAACTTCTACCTCATCCTCATCATGTGCAATTCCATCATCGATCCACTAATCTATGCATTCCGGAGTCAGGAGCTCAGGAAAACATTCAAGGAGATTATATGCTGCTGTAGCCTGAGAGGGCTTTGTGATTTCCCTGGCAAATATTAAACCAAATGGCTGGATATGTTACTGTGTACACAACATGCAGCACAGATTTCCAAGCCTTCAGATCCTCTTTCTCAGCAGAATTTGGTTTAAATCTTTAAGAGTGAGCGCCTCTTTCTGTCTCCTCTCTCTCTCATTCTTGTATCCCATTCACATGTAATTCATATTTCTGTAAAATGTTTGTGATGCCTATAGTTTGTAATTTATTTGGCTAGAAAGAGAAGCAGCACTTCACAGCAGTTTGTAAGAAGCAAATAAATGTAATGATTAATGTGAAATAATAAGACACATGAGCAGCTCCATATTTCAACTGCTGACAAAATAAATAACTTGCCTGACGTACAGTACATATTGATTGATACTCTTTCTCATCCTGTTGAAGTAATTATTGCTATCCACTACATTATATACAACTTAAAATAGAGCATATACCTTTATATTAGTGGATTAGAGGTTCTCTGAAATTAGAAAGCAAATTTTTCAGAAAGGTTAGTAAAGCCAACAAGTTGTATTTATTCATTTTGAACTCTTTTTGTTCTACTCCACAGCAGCAATTTTAACCTTTGTTACAGTTACTGCCCACAGCAACAAGATTTTTCAAACACTTGCTACACAGACAGTTGAATGCTTGGGATTTGGGCTGGGTTTTGTTTTCCAGGTGATGATTGCTGTGTCTGAGACTACCTTTTTGAAAACTTTAAATTGCTGCCAGGAGCATCAGTTAGCCCTGGATACATTTGCTACACTGGCATCCAGGTAGCCCAGCACCCTTCATTCA
Organism: Empidonax traillii; assembly: GCF_003031625.1. NCBI lineage: Eukaryota > Metazoa > Chordata > Aves > Passeriformes > Tyrannidae > Empidonax > Empidonax traillii. Next base: position 588,436 of record NW_020955589.1, read on the forward strand.
GCCATGAGGCAGATACAGTAATAACTTTGACAGTGCCAGCACCAGTGTAAAGATTTACTGAGAGATTTACCTGATGAAGATAAAGTCAGAACTTCATTTTGAACATTCAGCTCTTATTCTGAGGTGCTGTGGGGAACAAGGAATCTGTGCTTCAGACGAAAATACATCCTTGCTGGAAAGAAGCTACCCTCTGCTCTGAAGTGTGATGTTAGCAGATGAGATTCACTGCCAGGATCTTTACAGAGGAGTTAAGGCATGTGTTAATCTGGTCTGAGCACTTCAGACCACACTGTGAAACATAAGGGGTTTGCAGAGGAAATGCTATCACACAGAGTGAGTGCTGGCTGATGAGTCTGGTTACCCATGTTCTGTGTCTGGCAGCCCTGTGTGCTGCTGCTGCTTGAATTCAATGCACTTTTACAAGCATCTAATTGAATGTGTTCTCAGTTTTACACTAAAAAGCCTCTCCCTCCACAGGTTATAGTAGGGACCTCGGGTCCCTAGTATTAGCATTTTTGGAGACATTCAAAGTATAAATGGGAGTACACAGGATTCCATGAAGATGCTGCTTAACAACTCAACAATATCAGCTTCTATGTAAGGACACAGAAAAATTATTCATTTATTTATTCACAATAAGTATAAAACATACTGGAAACTTGTAGAAGATCTCATAATTTCTGATTTAAAAACTCAAAATTAAATGTACTGCACAACTCAGGATTTAATCCAGAATACTTGATTTTACCAAGATGAACAATGAATAAATTAAAAACAGGATGAGCAGTCCTATTAATTTTCTTAGAAACAGCTTGTTTCTTCAAGATGTTTGCTCCCTCATTGAAGAAAAACATAAAATGAAAAAATTCTTAAAGAGACCAGTGTTTGCTACCTGTGATTCTTCAGACAGAAGATGATTTTTTCAGTTGTGAGTAAATTTTCAGGATATTTTAAAATGGTGACAAAATTTGGTCCTCATTCTCTGTTAAATAGAATGAAGGACCTAAGGTGGGTCTCAGTATTTCTAGCTCCAATTTACTTACAGGGAGAGGAGGAAAGTAATTTGCCTTTATGAACTAAAGGCACTTACTAGAATAAAAAATGCCAGAGAAATGGAATTAAAGCTCAAGAGGAGAAAAGAGTGAATGTATTTCAATTAAGAGTCTATCCAAAAATTCAGTGGACTTTAATAAAGGCCTTTTACTCTCCCATGAAACCTGATACTATCTATGTAAAAATATTCAGGCAATAATGAAAGAAATTGCCAGTTTGAACAAGGCACAAATCTTACATCATCTTTCTTTTGCCTCACCTTCTATAGCTGTTTTAGGACTGTAAATTAGGATACTGGGATCCAGATTTTCCTTTGCAGTCCATGAATGCAGAGAGGACCCAGAGAAAAGTGGCACAAGAGCAAGGTGCTACATTAGGTGCTCCGAACATTACCTTGAAAGTCTCTGTTTCTCCCCTTAACATGTACAAGGAACAGACAGGTCTTTAATTTAAAGACCTCTGATTTCTGGGGAGGATATGCTTCTGTAAATTACTTTCTGAACTCCCAGCTGATTCTTAAAACTAAGAATCTGTTTTTTTGTTGTGTGTGGTGGCACTTTTTCGGTTTGGGTTTTTTCCAATCTAAGCAGAAGAGATGTAATTAATTTTCATCATTGGTTTTCTTGCAGTTTCCAGAAAGCAGTATCTATCTCTTTTATGGTTGTTTGGACTAAGACTAGTCAAGAGAGTTGTGACCCCACTAAACTTTAAATTTCATTTAGAAACCTAATTTTTAAAACTAGCTTATTCCAGAGCTTTAGCAGCTCTGAGCTTGCTTTGCAGCACTTCTGGATTTGTTTTATAAAGATAAATGTATATAAATACTTTTTTTAAATGGAGATTTTAATTAAAGAGGACTTTTTCATTTCATGGTGTCATTTTCGAGAGTGTAATTAACTGAAATTACTGGAAAACCTGCTACATAGATAATTTTCCTATTCTCAGATAATCTTTTCCTTCTGAGTAGCTGAATCAGTTTACTAGCCCCATAAATTAGTGTTGTGAAAGATAAGTAAAGTAATCTAGCTTGTTGGAGAGTGGAGAGAGTGGAAGATTATTTTTCACACTCAATTTTCTGTAACTTTGTTCTTCTATTTGAAAATCTCCCAAAAAAATGTGATTTCTTTCTTTGAATAACTGAGGATCTCTTTGGCACTTATCATTCTAGTCACGTTAGGTAACGATGGTATGTTCCTCTGTGGCAAGGAAATGGTTTTGTCTCCACTTTACAGGTGTAAGGATTTACATTTTCACTCCTGTTGGAAAAGAGGCTAATGGATTTGCTCAGCCTTCTAGAATGTAGTCTTTGCTTGAGCTGGAAACTGATGGTAGTGTTCTCCACACTTTTCACATAACCGACTGATACATTTCTGGAAGAATGGCTCTTTCTCAGAGGCAGTTTCAGTTCTTCCTCTTCTCTCCTCCTCCCCTCCCCTTTCCCCCCCTCTGCCCTCTCCCACATAGGAAGAGAAGTTCTCAGCCTTGCTCTCTGGTATGCAGAGAGATAATATGTTTACAGACATGTACAAGGCCTCCTTGGGCCAGAGAGAGTGGAGGAGGAGAGAGAGAAGAGGAGGAGGAGGAGCATTGCCTTTTGGCCCTGAAGGTCCGATGAGCTGCACCGTAAAAAATTGGTCCTTGCATCTGAAATAAACCTTTCCTTTTAATCCTCCCACTGCCTTGGGAAGAATACCTGGGTATGTTTTACTTGTAGTAATGTAACACACAAAGCTTTTGAATGAAATATCTTTCATCAAGAGGGACATCCCTTTAGTTTTGAAGTAGTTTTTGAACAAAGCAAAGGACTCCAAGAAGTACTTAGGAGGCTGGGGTTGGTCTCAGTAGAGTTGATTTTGAATTCAAAGTCTCTTTTACAATTGAAACATGCTATTATCTGGAATCAAGGAGAAATGGTCTGATGGACTAATGTTATTGAATGTGCAGCAACAATGATGCTTTCAGCTGTGCCTTTAAGAGATATGCAAAGTACATGTTATTTTCTAAAAATCATGTAATTCTAAAATTGACTAGGTGCTTTTAAACTCATCCTATTATACAGTGTATTCATTGAGGACTCCTTCATTCTCAAGCTTAATCCTGGTGGAGAACTTTGGTCCTGGTGTTATTTATAATATACTGTATTGCTCGTAGGCTTGCACAGGAATTGCAATCTCAATCATACTGGAAGGAGCTCTCAGAAAATGTACCTTTAGGCATGACATCCTTATTCTTTGTCCAGAAAATATCTCAGATTTGAAATTACTATTCTAATTTCTTCCATCATATCCAAAGTATGCTAGAATTTTCTCTTTGGATAAAACACTTATCTCACTTATTACAAGGAATTGTCTACTGCTACTGCAGATGCTCATTGTCACATAAGCTAGGTTATGAATTGACTCTGCCTGGCCTTTTTTTGAGTTTTGTTTGTCTCAAATGGTTCTGTTGTCTTAGCTGTTTTTCATATTTTTACTCACTCTGGTTATAGATGAGGAGATTTTCAGATCACCCCCTTTGAGTTTATAAGGTAAATGTCTTCATCAGTTCTGTTTTTACCCATTTTGTTCCCTTGCAAATATTGTAATTTGTTTCGGTTGTTATCCATATTTCTGTATTTATATATTTCTGAACTGCCACCAATCTGAGTTCTCCAAGTCATCTCCTGCCTGTATGGTAGGTTTGTCTTTGGCCATCAGCAAAACCCCCACCCAGTTGTTTGCTCATGCCCTGTGCCAGTGGGATCAGGGGAGAAAATAAGCACAGGATTGAGAAAGCTCTGGATAAAGACAGGGATATCATTTACGTACTACTATCGCAGATGACTCAGACTTCATTTGGGAATAACGAACTTAATTTATGGCAAAATAAAATATTTACTTAGTGATTCAGGTAGTGGGAAACAAATGCAAACACTAAAATAACACCTTTCTTCCTCAATGCTTCTTCTCCGCTACAACCTCACTCCTTCACTCTCAACTCCTTGACTTCCTACCCCACCTGAGCAGCACAGGGGTGTGGAGAATATGGGGCTCTGGCAAACCCACACCAGCTCCTCTCTACCACTTCTTCCTCACACTTTTCCCTGCTCCATCCTGGGGCCTTTCCATGGGCTACAGGGAAACACCTGTGCCACCATGGCTGAGGGGCTTAGCTGTGCCCTGCAGTGAGACTTCTGAAGCTGCTGGAATCAGCTGTATCCATTGCAGGGCAGACCTCCCCAGTGCTGCTGCCACCACCGCAGGGCTGGGTACAACATGGCAGGGAACAACACTGTAAGCAGCATTTCTGCTGCTCTGTACATATTAGTCAAGTTCCACAAAAAATTCTTCACCTAAATTGTGTGCCTCTGTCATGTCCAGAGTGCCTCTTTTATGTTTTGAGTTTTTTCCCCTGAGATGAACTAATCATCTCAAAATGTTCCCCTCTCGAGCTTTTTCCTGAGGAAGAGCTCTCACTGCAGTTTCAAAACCTGTTATTAGCTTCTGAATGAATGCCTTTGAACACTGTACTGATGAACCCTGTCTTATTTCTATTGTTTCAATCCTCTGAACAATCCGCTTTCTCTAACCAATATTCAGATAGTCCTTTCTGTGGAAATGGCAGCCAGACTTGTACCACCGAGTTCTGTCCCTGGCATATCTCTCTGGACACAGCCCTGCACATATGAGGCTGCAGTCCCTCCATAATCAGGGGATCCACTGAAAATCTTGCATGTATTTTGCCGTGCACCGATAAGAAATCATTTACATATTCTTCCAGGTGGAAAAAAGAAAACCAAAAATCGTGTAGGTCTGTAATTTGCCATACTTATACACTATTTTTGAAACAAACATGCAGTATCTTATTAGAGCCATATTCTTCGTAAAAAGACAGCAGGTGAATAAACAAACAGAATTGTGAGTACATTTGGAACCATTGTCAGCAGAGCATAAACAAAAGACTTAATTCCCACAATAGTCTGCAGCAACCATTTAAAGTGCAGAGGAATTAAAACAGGTAGTGATTATAGTATTTGATATAAAAATATCTTCTTGTGCTAACACCTCTGTGCAGTTCTGAGGTTTCTTCTCATGCAAACTCAGATATCAACATACAGATTTCAACTTGCACTCCTCAAGTGCATCATAAAAGACATTAAGCAAGCTTTCTAAAGCTATATTCAATACAATCTGAAAGCTGATTTATTAAAAAAAAACAACAATCAAACTTTGTTTTCAGCTCGAATAAGGAGAGAAAAGAAGTCACCTAAATTAAAAGCAACAACAAAAAAGTTATTAAATCGCTACTATTGTGATAATCACTTTGCGCACTCTCCCAATTTTGCCTGTGCTAAGGGAGTCTGAAAGCTTTCTGAAAAGCAGAAAATATGCAGATATTTGTCCAGAGATTTAACTGCCTGGGCACAAACTGCAAAGTTCTGATTAACTCATGGGTTTTGGCATTAAGGGATTGAAAGTTATTTACCGTGTATATCGCTGATGCTTCAAATTATTTAAATACAAATATAGCCACAGTAAAACTGGAAAAAAGCCTGGCTGTACGTGAAGACAAACACAAATAATGTAAATTATGTAGAAATATGTCTTTACTTACTATCTTTAAGCTTTTGCTGGGGGGATGAAGTGAATGTAATTGCTTTCCTATTATTATTATTTTCAGCTTCATCCGTGGAAATACAATGCTCACAAGTAATATAGACAGTCCAATTTTCCCTCTAAGATAAGAACAGTGGTTCTCTGTGAGAATTGTCTCCAGGCCAAATAGGATGTTATTTCATGCAATATTAAAGGTATTGCTGTAGAAATTCTTCTTATTTGTGAACTATGTACCAATGTACACCAGCATAATTTAGTTTGGGAGTATCCATCACCTAATGGGTGCCCAAGGCAAAGGACTGAGATAGTGAAACTTTTGAGGGGTCAAGGGAAGCAAGAGATGACCCATCTTTATTGTTTTTCAAACAGCTCCTTTCAGACGTGAAGATCTGCTGGCATATCAGGAATTCAATTTCCAACAACTGGGCATTTCAAGGGAGGTTAAACTATGGATTTGAACAGTAAATTTGGTACTGGCCCCATCATGGAGGATGCATATCAGTGAAGCATCCATTATTTTTGCAGGAAATCATGTATTTCTCATTATTGTACAGAAAACAGGTGACTCAAGCTGTTCCCTTTCCTCAAAGCAGAAGATAACACTTGTCTGGCTCAAGAAAATGGGTGGCTGGTAAAAAATTAGAGGTAAAATCTGAGTAAACTAGTTTGATGTTAGTTCAGGTTATTTTCTAAAGAAGGTTTCGTGCCCTTACAGGCCTTGTTATGGGCCCTGTTTCAAACATATCATTTTCCCAACTACAGAGCTACTGTGCCAGTAAGAGCTTTATCAGTACTAAGATATCTGCACTAAAATAAAGAGTATGGAACTTTATACACCATGTGCATATCATACCATACATATGTTTTACATATATTTAGTTACATATATTTACCTAATATTTCAGAAAGTTTTACCTAATTCTGAATACCAGCCAGAGAGAACTTTGGATGCTGCAAAGTTAGGATCCTTTGTTTATACAAACATTCTGAATGCCCAAATCTCCTTTGAGTATTCAAATATTGTGGTCCCTTTGTGAAGCCTCAGTCACCTTTGCCACATGCAGTGCCTTAGTTATCAAACACAGAATTATAAACAGCGAACCATCTGATTGCCTCCCAACTTAGAAGAGTCTTTTGATCTCAACTAGTTTAGCTCTGAAAGAAATGTTGTAATTGTCTGCATAGAAATAAAATATTCATGATGCTTTAGGACCCTGGAAACTACAGGCCTGTCAGTCTCACTTCAGTGCCTGGTAAAGCTATGGAAAAGATTGTTCTGGAAGATATTGAGAAACACCTGAAAGACAATGCTGGGTCACAGCCAGCACAGAAGAAAGTCCTGCTTATTAAACCTGATTTCCTTCTATGACAAGGTAACCCACCTAGTAGATCAAGGGAAGCCAGTTGATGTAATCTAAGTGAACTGCAGTGTGACCATGCGGCTCAAAATTCAGCCTGTAACACTATTTTGTGGAGAGGCCATTCTCTCATTTAATGTGTGAAGGAAACACAAGGAGGTGATACTTGGCACATCTTTCAAAACATAGACACTCTTTTTTCCATATTAGATGCTGAGACTGCAAAACGCAATTTTTGGGAGATATCTTTTCCCTTTTGTTAGCTGAGATTCTTAAAAAGTTTTAAGTATCCTCGAATCTTCTAATTAGAAAGGCAAAAGGATCTGAGAGGAAAGCATTTTTGTAGACCAGATGGCTCTACCTTGAGACTCGAAATATTGAGCAGAAAATCTTTGTACCTGATAAATCTTACCTTATAATTAATTTTTCAAGTTTTACTCTCAGTTGTTCAAAATGGGTGTTCTGGAACACTAATGTGATTAACAGCAGCTTCAGAGATAAGAAGTAATTTAGAAATGCCAAGTGTTGTAATGTTAGATGTTAATTGCAGCATATGATGCACCCTCAGGATAGTTGAATGTAAAGTGCTCTGGTTAATGAAGAGCATTCAGGGAAGCAAGTTCAGTGCCTGACAAACAGGAACAGAAGCGGCTCTGACCTCAGAACTATAAAGCTTTGTAACTTACAAATCCCTTCATCTAACACACTAACACACAAAACCTGTTAAGAGAAAAAAACAAACCAACACATAACCGCAAACAAAATTAATCCTGTCTGTCATATGTGCATTGATATGGCAAATTTTTGGCATACAGTTTCAGCGTTTTAATTGCTGAGAGGTGGTATGTCAGAGGAAAGAAAGCATTCCTATGTTCTGTTCTGGGTGAACAATTTCACTCTGGTCATACTAAATAGATGCATTTCTGAAAGAACTCATTAGAAAGGCAGTGTAACTTTTGGATCACATGCTTAGTTTCTTGGGTGGCATCTCCAGACTCTTCTATCACTCAGCTTGCATTGCCCTCTTCAAACTCCACATCTGTCAAAAAAGGAAAGGTGGCCATCTCTTCACTAGGTGTGAGTACTGCAAAGGCTGTTCTCTTGCTGCATATCCTGACTCACAGTAGAAAATGTCTAAAGCATAACCCTTGGTGATTGACGCAGCTGGAGATACTCTTTTATGTGCCACAGACACAGTATTAGTTTATTGAGTTTGCAGTTTAGGTCAAGGGTTAATTCCTTTTTCAATTACATCTCTGCAATTCAAATGAAATAACGAGAACCAGCAGCATTTTAGTGCAAAGAAACTGATTTTTAAAATCACTTTGAGAAAGGAAATGTGTGAGGATTTTTTTTTGCCGTGGCCTTTGCATAGTCAGAGGAATAGGCTGGTTTTATAGCAATCCTTCAAGAGACTGTGCAGTACCTCCAAAAAATGTTCTCCTTTTGACAGTCTTAGCTGGGGTCTCTAAATGACAAAAGAATTGCAGTTTCGTGACTTAGGTGATGAATGATTTTCCCAATGTTTTTCCTGTGAAGTATAATACACAGAGTATTTGTCTCTGAAATTGGGTAGGTTTACCAGCTCCTGAGGGCCTTTTCACTAGTGCTTCCAGGCTATTATTGTGCTTCAAAGGTCACATAATGCTTTGACATTACAAGTCCAAATAACATATGATGAGCTTCTGAGCTTCCATTTATTGTTGCCTTATAATAGGAAACACAGAGAAAATTTAGTTTCAAAGTGAATTCTAAGACTAAATTCCATGAAAGTAATAAGAATTTCAACTTCTGAAAGGGCTGATGCATAAATATGTTGAACAATTAAGCCAGTGTGAGGAATATGACTATAATCTCTTGTACTAGAAACACAGATTCAATTTAGAGGAATTAGAGCCTTGTTACAAAAGTACCAATATTTAACAGGTGCAGAGCAATGGAGCATTAGAAATAAGTAGAAAAGCATCCATTTTTCTAGCTACAGATAGTTTAATGATTGCTTCTAATGAGAATCTGTCTTCTAATTACATGAAAAAATGTACTTCACTGAAATCTACCCTCAATATTAATTTTAAAAGAAAGACTGCAATGACATTAGATTCAGTAAGTACTACCCATTATTTTTAGGGTATCATTTGCACTACTTTTACTGGTTAATTTACTCAACTGTCATTAACATCCATGTTTTCTTTGTTACCATATCTGCAGCATCTCAGAGTAGGGAACTTGCCTTTATTTTAGTGTTAAACATGCCTAACATACTCCCGGTGCTAACCAGAAGATTATTAGTAGAGCCAGAAGTGCATAAGAAATACTTTTCAGGTCTGAAGCATTTCATTTGTTTCTTAGATTTTTGGACATAAAAATCAGTGTAATTTAGATCTCTTGCTACAACAGTCCTACAGATTCGTATTGTTAACTAGAACATTTCAGTATTTCAGTATATTGCATAAGTCCTGGATTGTCACCTTAGCATCATCAATTTAGATCTGTGCTCATCCATTTTAGATATTGAAGTCTTTGTCAGTTTTTAAGCATATCTGAGTTTGCTTTGGTTTAATATAAACTTTCCCTTCCTGCCCAGCCCCAAGGGAGTGAGAGCTCTGCAAATCTTTCCTAGTAATACAGTAGATTCATTTAATGATCCCACAGATTCATGATAACCTCTTTCAAGTGATTTAACACTTTTTTCAACCCCCTGTATTTTTGTCTGTGAAACAAAATTTAAAAGAGATTAATTGCTCTGCTTGTCTATTGAGAGTTCTATTTATTTGATTTCATTTAAAGAGGAAATATTTGTTACATTAGCTCCTAAGTCCTGCAACCACATTGGATCTCACTGATCTAAGTGTGTTACAGTAGTGTGATAGACACCATCTCAAAGACTATTTCTAGAGTAAGTAATACCTAGATAATTTGATGAAAGGTTCTATACACTGCTATAAAGCAGTTTTTATTACTACTGAAAAAGTGGAAGCTGAATTTCTTTGATATGTGATATGTTATTGCAATAATTTCCCAAGAAACTAAAATAATTTCTCTTAAAGTTATCTTCTTCTCACTCCTCCCTCTCTGTCTTCCAGGAATCTCTGAGGATTTGGGGGTGGGAGTGCTTAAAGCATTGGTAGGGAAACCCTAAGAAGACTTCTTTTTTTAAATGGTAAAAATCAGAATGCTTCACCTTTTCATCCCAATGTGTTGTGGAAACTGATAAGAAGGAATATTGCTCTCTGCTTGTCTTCAGTTTTTGAGGAACATTTATGTAATACTAGTAGAGGAGCAGTAGAAGGAGGAATAACATATATTTATAGATTATAAAGATCCTTGTGAAACTCTTTGCAGTTCTGGTCACTTTGAAGTCGTTAGGAAACTGAGCTGACTGGTGAATTCTGGGTTTCGCCTCTGACATTTAAATACCACTGTTGATCACATATAGTTACTGTGAATACAGAGAATGCATTATGAAATGAAAATAACCTTTATAGCAAGGTTTTTATCTCAACTGCAGTATTCTCTGGTGACATCTCATTTTATTTTCTTGTTAATGTCAGAGTGACCACTTGAAAGAGCCCAAGGGTACAGGGTCTATTTGCTTAAGTTTCTGTGTGATCATAAAAATCAGATTCTAAACACTCCTCTGAAAACTCTGCTTTAACTTTCCTCTACCTAATTTCTTCATATGATTTATTCTTCCCCAATAAGTTGGACTGCATATTGTCCTTTCCTCAATAATTCTTCCTCTAAAATTTTCTCCCATACTTCTATGCATCCCATCGGAGGTTTCTTTACCTGGGAGGAGCTGAGCATACTTAGCTGGAAAGCTTAGTTGGGCAGGCAGAAGGGAAACACTGCAGCTAGGGGAACATAAAGCTTGGAAATGTTATGGGAGGAGAAGGAATTCATTACAGCTCAGGTGTGATGGAGAGGCAGGTTGGTTTTTGGCTGTGGGGGAGGAGGGTTGACTCACTTTTTTTAAAGGTGCAGAGTGTTAGTGTTGCAGCTCAGGAATGCACAGTAATGTGCTGGTGAGAGCTAACATGGGGTAAAGTAGGAGATACTTTGGTACCAGTTCTTTCCCTTTGTTTAATGCATCTTGTGCAGCAGAGCTCTACATTTTCTGTGCCAAAAATTCATTGTTTGAAAGTGTGACAAAGAACACTATCTTCAGAGACTGAAAGCTTTTTCCAGGAGCTTTCCATAAAGACAGGGGCAGATAGCATCACTTCAAAGCTCTGGCTAGCACTTCATACAATGTTGCCCATCACAGTCTGCTTTCAACTGCATAAATCCAAGTGTGGGGGAAAAAAACATCTCTGTTATAGCTAGCTTTTTGATGAATTCTTGGGATTTAGGTAAAAAATAAATGTTTTTTCCTGTCAAATTCTATAAGCACATTAATGTTGTTTTGCTTTCTCTGCCCTTTATCACCTGAAGTTTGTCTGAAGTTTCTGGGAAAAGGATTTTCAGTGCTTGCCAGAAAAGAAAAAGAAGACATACTTTTCAAAGCAGAGTTTCTTGTGAGATTAGAAGCCAAAACATTAAACATTTGTTCAGAATCCAAAGCCAATTCTTCAGTCAGCATCAGAAAATATAGATTATCACAAATACAGATTCTCTTTGGCCTGCTAGTTTGTCCTTTCACATAATTTCAGTAATATTCTTATTTCAAAAAGGTGAATGGTTAAATTTTGAATGCATTTTCTATCAGTGGAATCCTGTGTTACACGACCTTGCTATATAATTTAGAACCACTTCTAAAAAAGTCTGGATTTCTCACAAATGAGTTAAATTCCTGCTTTACTAGGTTTAATTTTTATCAGTATCTCTGTGTTGAAAAAAAAGAGTTTCTTTTTTTTTTTTTTTCTAATATTCCTTAGATAACAGAAAATCAACACTTAGGGAAAATAAATGCAATTCATTAGGTTCCCTATACTAACACTGTTTATTACTATGACAATATGTAAATAAAGGAAATATTAAAAAGTTATCTAGACTGGAAAAAAGCCTCACAGTGAAAATGAAACAGTCATTTAAAGCACTTTTCATGGTGTTGCTAATGTGTGAGTACCAAAACCATAAATTTGTTGGAAACAGATAGTTTGTGAGTACATATAAGAATTAATAATATGTGTAAGGTGTAACTGAAGTGTGCTGCAAGAGAAAGGCATTTTTCCTTTTCCTTATTTTCCCGCCGACTGAACTATCTTGGCTTTCCTAGCTAACTAAAGATGATAGTAGGTGTAGCTTATTACAAACTGAACAATCTGAGATCTTTAAATCAAAATGAAAATAAGGAGTCAAAATCTTCAAATTGCACCTTGAAAGTGAATATAGCTCTAGGTAAGTGAAATACAGTCCCAAAAATTATTTCATTCTTATGACAATAATAATTCTTTTGTGTCACTCTCAGGTAGGAAAGCTCAGGTGTGTTACTAGAGCTCAGGACTAGATACCAAACTCTGTCTACATGCAGTCTGGATGTTTGAGACCTCTTTGTTTTGTATGCTAATAATTTTTTTCAGCTTGCTACAGGTTCATTGACTTACTGTGGATGTTTGGTAATATCTGAAACAAAATTTACAGTCATGAGAACTAGATATTGTTTATATTGCTTGCACAAGGGAAGAATCAAGATGGAGTAATGACATTTGAAGTGCTTCTGGATGATCATACATTGCAGAAGTTTAAGTCTTCCTAACACAAATTCAGAATTTCATTGAAGCACCCTTTTAGTGTTCTTTTTTTATCTTTTTGCTTTTTTGCCTGACAGTCTCATCAGATCCTTCTACCCAGAGCTCATCCTATCATTATCTTGATCCTCCTCTCTGATCAAACTTTTCCTGTCTATGACTTCCAAACGTCTTTGTCAATTATCTTTCAAGTGAGTCTCGTAATGGTTCTCAAATCTACAGACTGCCTGACAGGACAGCTGCCTTAAGTTTCATGAATGCTCTCTGAACCTTCCCTGCATAAGAAAAAGTGCTGCTTTATACTCTAAGGACACATAATACTCTAAGAGAAACATTCAGCATGCAGCAGAGTGAATGGCAAATTGACAAATGGGTTGAGAAGAGGTCTGGCTAGAGGGGCTGGGAGGGGAAGACATGTTTGAAGAAGAAACTAAGAATCACCTGCTGAATATTATTGGAAAAGCATTTTAAAGATCAAAAGATTATTGGAAATTAATTAATATTGTGGTGAGTTTACCATGACTGGATGTTAGGTGCCCACCAAAGCCACTCCATCACTCCCCTCCTCAGCTGGACAGGGGAGAGATAATGGAAGTCTTCTTGATTAAGGTAAGTACAGGGAAAGATCACTCACCAATTGCCATCATGGGAAAAACAGACTTGACTTGGGGAAAATAATTTTTTACCAATCAAATAATGAGAAATTACACCAGATTTAGAAACACCTTCTTCACACCTTCTTACCAGTCTTTCTTCTCTAACTCCTTCACCGTGGTGGTGCAGGCAGGCAGGGCATGGGAGTTGAGATCAGTTCATTACACGTTGTCTCTACTGCTCCGTCCTCCTCACAGGGGGAGGAATCCTCACACTGTTCCCCTGATTCAGCATGGGGTCCTCCAGAGGCTGCAGTGAATATCTGATCCACCATGGGCTTCCCTGGGCTGCAGAGAAGAGCCTGCCTCACCATGGTCTTCACCATGGGCTGCAGGGGACTCTCTGCTCTGTCTCCTGGAACACCTCCTCCCCCTCCTTCTGCACTGACCTGGGTATCTGTACTTCTCTCACATATTCTCATGCCTCTCTCTGACTTGTTCTGCATAGGAGTTTTTTCTCCTTCTTAATTACATTGTCCCAGAGGCACTACTGCCTTTGCTGATGGGCCTGTCCTTGGCCAGAGAGAGGTTTGCCTTGGAGCCAGCTAGCATGGGCTCAATTAGACGTGGGGAAGCTTTTGGCAGGTATTCATAAAATCCACACCTGTAGCACCCCTGCTACCAAAGCCTTGACATACAAACTGAATTCCACCCTTCCCCTCTGTGAATCACATATTTAAAAATTATCATTAGAATCCACATTCATCGTATAATCTTCACAAGTTTCATTCACATCAAAAAAATTAGAATTCCCCATATCAAAATGAAAATAGTATCATCACAACACCCAGGAAATGTGAACAGTTTACACACACTCTAGCCCTCAGTCCTTCATCATAATTACAGCAACACAAATTCTCCTCAATCATTTGCCTGTTAGGTCTCCCATTTACCATCCTTATCTTGCCACCCTTGGGCACCAGAAAGGACTGTGGTGAGTTAACCCCAGCTCAACATCAGGTGCCCAGCAAGCCAATCCAATCATTCCCCTCCTCAGTAGGACAGAGAGGGCAGAAAATAAGATGGAAAAGAGCTCACTGGTCAAGTTGAAATCAGCTTGATAAAGCAAAAGCAAAGGTCGTGTGTGGAAGTGAAGGAAAATAGAAAATTTATTCTCTACTTCCCATCAGCAGGCAATATCTAACCACATCCCAGAAAGCAGGTTTCAGTACATTAGTGATTGCTCCAGAAGGCAAATGTCACAATAAGGAATGTGTCTCTCCCCTCCTCCTTTCCCTTAGCTTTTATATCTGAGCAAGTATCATATGGTAAGGAATATCCTTCTGGCCCATTTGGGTCAGTTGTCCTGGCTGTGTTCTCTCCTGAGATCTTGCCCACCCCTGGCCTGCTGGTCTCCAGCCCACAGGAGAGCCAGCGCTGCTGCGTACCGGTGCTGCTCAGCAGTAGCCAAAACACTGGTGTGTTATCAACACCTTTCTAGCTACCAATGCAAAGCACAGCACTTTGAGGGCTGCTGTGGGGAAAATTAACTCCATTTCAGCCAGATGCAATACAACTTTCTAGGGAAAGAACTCAGATCAAGGTGAATCTTTTAATAAACTTTCACTATCTTGATAGTTATCTCTCTTAAAAGTTTCAAACAATACTTTACATTGAAAGAAATGCATTGGTCTACTCAATTTTGGGGGTGTCTGCTTGCTATTTGTAAAATTCTTTTAATATGAGAAAGTAAGTCAGAGGACAGTCACACAGTTTACAAAGCCAATGACTAGCAATGGAGGTTTAGTTGTCATAATTTCAGACTTCCTAAAGTTAGATCTGTAGGCTAAATTACTCCTCTGTTATTCCCTCTTTAAACAGAAGAGATAAAGATGCTTCTGAGGGGTAGTTGATCCCATTTTCAGATAAATCATTGCAGATGTAATCTAGAAATGCCAGTCTGACTTCATTACCTAGTCTCAGGCTCCCTCTCTAGTCAATTTGCCCAAAAGCTGAGAAGTTCATGACAGATGTCCCTGGCAAGTGGGCACAAACCATGTGCCAAAATGCCCATTGTTTATCTGAATTCAAAACTGGTCATCTGAAATGGATCTATGCTCTAAAAAAAAAAAAAAATGTCAGCCAGAGATAGGACCTCTGGCTGTATGATAAAACAAAAATTATATTATTTGTCAGAGGGTCTAGTGAGGGAGCAAGAATTCAGATAAACTTACTGCTTTGTCTATATGGAAGTCTACATGCTGCTCTGCTCAACCTGAAGGATATTTGGGTTGTTTTTTTACATGGCCTATGTTTCCCAGTGTATGGAGCTAAAGAATGTGTCCTTTGGGGTTGGGATTTTGCATTAGAGGTCAGGTACCTTAAAGAAAGTAGTATATAGTCCTCTACTATGTTGATTCCCTAAGGCCTGCTGAAGTCTGAAAGTCAAGGAATTTAAATATCTGCTGAGCACAGCCTGAGCTTCATGAGCATTCAAATGAGCAGACTTTAACTGAGACTATTCTATATGGGGTGAAGGAGCATAAGAATCAGAATGCAAACTCTGTACACAGCAAAGCTTCCCAGAAGTGATGAGTGGGAGTGAAATGATTCCACATTTTTGTTTTTGTTTTTTTTTTTTTTGATCAGTTGAACTAGAAAGTAATTCTTCTGATTGTATTGGAAATAGTGTGACCAGCAGGACTAGGGCAGCGATCATCCTCCTGTACTCAGCAGTGGCAAGGCTGCACCTCCAATTCTGTGTTCAGTTTTGGGCTCCTCACTATGAGATGGATGTTGAAGTGCTAGGGCATGTCCAGAGAAAGGCTACAGAGCTGCTGAAGGGTCTGGAGCACAACCTTGATGATGAGCAGTTGAGAGATCTGGGGTTGATCAGTCTGGAGATCAAGGAGACTTTACCACTCTCTACAACTGCCTGAAAGGATGCTGTAGCCAGGTAGGAGTTAGTCTCTTCTCTAGATTTAGACTATTTATTAGGAGTAATTCCTTCATGAAAAAGGTTGTCAAGCATTTGAACAGGCTGCCCAGTGAAATGGTGGAGTCACTGCCTCTGGAGGTATTTCAGAGAGAGGCAGACGTGGCCCTTATGGGCATGGTTTAGACATCTATTTGATAGTGTTAGGTTAACAGCTGGACTGAATGATCATAGAGGTCTTTTCCAACCCAAACTGTTTTATAATTCCATGTTGTCTTTCTGAACGTCATTGTGACTTGACAAACTAAAGTCTATGTCATTAAAAGCTGTTCCACTGAATGGGCTAATGGCCCCCCAAAAACAAGTGCAAAACAGCAAACTAGAATATTTGTATCATTTCTGACCACTGACTTAGTTTCATATAGAGTTTGCCTAACACCAAAGAGGGAACTGGGATTAGCTATTAACTGGTAGAAAAGTAATAACACTATTTTCTAGACAGATATTATGCAGTTTATACTCATGCTTTTGACCAGAGAGGAAAAGATAATAAAAAGGGGAGCAGCAAAGCATGACAGTCAAATAGTAGAGTATCTCTGAATTCTGCAAATAAAGCTCCATTTGGCACAAAATACAGTAGCAAGTTGGTAGCTATAATCAGATGCGATGGGGACAGTTTTGCCCTGGCAACTCTACAGGCACAGAGGTATCAAAAGGGATTTGCTCTAAGATCCCCTGTGGCAGGTATGAGTTTCCTCAGAAGTCTGTTCTCCAGCTGTGACCAGGGCTTTTGGGCACAATAAGTCTTGCTTCAACAACCTGAAGTAAGGATATATTCAGTGTAGGAGACAGCAATTTCAGAGGATGTTTCAGACCCTAGAACATCTTTCAGTGGAAGATTAAGACTAATCCTTAAACTAAGTACTTATACACTTGGAAAAAATGAAGGTAATTTAATTTCCCTATTTACCTCTACACTCACAGAAAGAGATCTATAAATTAGTTACGCTACATTTCCTACTCACCCAATAGCAGGAAAAACACCCAGAAGCTATGTCAATACAGGGTTTTTTTTGAATGTGAGTAGGTCTAAATGCTAACAATACAGACCACAAGAAAGAAGCAAGAACAGGGTCAAATGGCTGTGGAGAGGCTCTAAAGACAAAGGCTGAGCTTACTATCACAGAGACAGATAGGCATCATGAGCACCCTGAACAAATATCTCTTTCTGTCTGGATTTCTGGTGTGGGTTTTTTAGCTCTCTTTTACTTGAAATTATTATATTGAACTATTCATGTAGTTACTGGACTTCCAAAATGGCATATTCATTGAGAGTGGGGACAGAAAAGATGTTAATTGGGGCTTTCAGTTCCCATGTTGATACTTTATTGTGCTTGCACTTCCTGCTTTTCTGGACTGCTGCAGCTCTTCATTTTGGGCTCATTTATGGTACTTCTTACACCGTGGTGCAAGTCTCTCTTCAACCTGTATGAGAAGTGACTATTGTTTTAAAACTTTTAACAGCTCCGGTCATGTATCTGCTTGCTTGTGAGAATTGATATGCACACAGGTAACTCCACACACCAGGCCATGGCTATGGTTTAAAGGAAAGGTTTATTTTCATAACAGAGACCTTAACATACTGCAGTAGATAACTGAACACTCATGCAGCAGGCAGAAAAAGCAAAGCAGGAAACCCCTTTTTTATGCTTTTATAACACCTTTCATACGTGCATAACTTTTCAAGGCTGTATTCTCCCCTGTGTTTTATGGCCTACCTGACTGGCCCACCAAGGGTCCCTAGGCATGCCTGTGAGAATCTTGTCTCTCCTTGAAGCAAGGGAGTTACTTCTCTACAGACAGATAGAGAGAACATAGCATCATTCATGAGAAATAACTATTTCCCACACTAGGTCTTCCCCAACCACAGGAACTTCCCTGAGCGATACTCCTATCTTTTGCTTCTTGCCAAAATCTTCTGTTTTCTTCTCCTTCATTGCTAATGAATCAATGCCTCTTCTGCACCGTCTCCCTCAGACAGACACTTTCTGGGAAGTGGGGTGGGGTGGGGAGAGATGGCTTTTTTTTTGTCCCAGGGCTTCCAGGGCCATTCCTGTCTCCCTTGCTAGGGTTTAATTCAGTCAGTAGTGCTCCAGGCTTTTGTTTGTTCACTGGAATGCTCCTTCCTTGTATCAGAGCAACATGTTTGGTGTTCCTCTCTTTCTGTCACTTGTGTATGTCATCATTACGGGGGAGCAGCTGCTGTGTAAATGGTCTTTATTATAATATAATGCTTACTGGGGTTTTTTTCAGTATTTTTTTCTAAAAAAGCTTGTCCACTTGAACGAATGTGGGTAACGATGTGTAAAAGTTCAAGAATTAAATAAAAAATGCCAAAAAGAGGTATAGCATGGTGGTTCCTGGTTTCCAGGAGTATTTTTTATAATCTGTTACTGAATGTGCCAGTTCTCACCCGTGAACTGAGATGCAAAATCGCAGTGGGAGAATGAAACATCTTGGCAGAGGTAGAGACATCCTTTCTCATCTAGAAGAAAAGCAGGTATAAGACTGAATCTGATCTGTAAAGTCATTACCATGGAATCAAAGGATCACTAAGGTTGGAAAAGACCTTCAAGATCATGGAGTCCAACCTTTATGATAAGTGGCTAATAGCCTGTGCATTACAGTAAAAAGTATTGTAGCTGTAGATTCAGAAATCAGTTTGGAGATAATTTTTGTCTCTAATTTATCAATAGATCAAGGCTGTGATTCTGTCCTGAGCTCTTTTTTCTTTCTGCTGGTAAAAGGGTTGATAATAGTGGACCCAGACTACTTCCTTGAGTATTTTCAAAAGACAGTAGTGTTCTTGAGGGGCTGATAAAGGGGCTTTTAGATTTCCAGCATACCTACCAGCACTGCAGAGGAGCAGTGAGGAGAGGTGATCAGGATGCGGAAGGTTTGTTTGGTCCACTGAGATTTACTGCTAGGTAGAGCTTCTGCGTATTACAGCCACCAGGAAGGCCAACTAGAAAAAAGTATTAGGGAACCATACATTTTCCTTGGAGCATCTCACTGTTGGATCTCTAATGTATCTTTTCTATCCAGGTACTCTTGGCCAAAATGGTTGACTTTGTCCCTCTCTTTTTCAGCCCAGTCCAGCAATAGAAACATGTCTAGGATGGTAACTATGAAAACTAAACCCAGAAAACCTCACCCAAGGTGAGGTGATGACACTGCACAGCCAAGGTAAAACTGAAAATCATGCACAAAGGATTAAACCTGTAGGAGTCAATACTTACAATAGCATTAATACTTCTTGTCACTGTCTCTCCCTAACCTGCTAATGCTTCTGAGTTGATAGCAGGAATTATTAAAATACTAGGTGTGTTGAAGAAATATTCTGGTACAATCCACTTGTGGTTGAACCATGGGTCCTAGGCAAAAGTAGATGTGACGCAGAATGGTCTGAATTACTTGGTATAATGAGAGGCTGTATCTCACAGTGAATGACCCCCTGAGATAGTTTGTATTGAAAAAATAGACAGATTATTATTAAGCTGTTTTCTGTTGCCTTCCTCTGAATGAGGCCTGTTGTTTGGTTGTCCTGGATCCAACAAAAAAGAAAACAAAAATCCCTCCTCCTGTTAGAGTTTCCACTTCCCCTGTGTTCTTTTGGCTAATTTTTTCTTGTAGAAGAAACTGCAGATCTGCAGCTTTAAAATCTCCCTTTCTAGCCTGTCTTTCTCTCACTTGTCACTATGTGCTGTTCTGGGGCACTGCAACTCTGACCCTCCATCCTTAGCCCAAAGGCAGCTATGTGCCTGCTGACTGCAAATGTCTGGACTCTGCCTGTGGTTCGAGGGCACTGCTTTTCTCAGCCTTGCCTACCTGCAGAGCTCTCCTCAGCGTGAGATGTACCATTAAGTTTTCTTTTGTCAGACCCTGTGAAGTGTGAAGTGTGATTTCGCCTATAGGTGCTCATAAAGGACAAAGTGGGAACCAAAGCAGCAGCATGTTCCAGTGACTGTGACTTCTGGCTGTCCCCGAATGTGTTAAATTGACTCTATGAGTTGTGTGCTGTTTTCTTATGACTCTTGGCTCTCTATAGCATACATCTACGTATATATCCTAGCTGGCTGAGCTTTTTAATCACAAATAGCCTGTCGCCCTTTCCAGCAGCTAATCATCTTAATGTGATAGGGGTCTTGAAATGGCACATTTGTTGATATGCATGGCTTATCCTCAGCAGAAAGATAAACCACAATCTTTCTTTTGTCTTCATCTTTGCCTAGTCGCTAAAACCGCAGTTAGACTTCGGCAGACATCTGAAGGCATGTCTTGCCCTATTATTAGTATCTTTTTAGGCATCTGTTGTATTTGTCCTATTACACAGGATGGAAAGGCTCCCTGAAAGGGACATGATAGATATTGAAAGAGTGAAAATATGGCTATAGAGACATTACATAGCTTCTTAAACATAGATAAGAAACTGCTGTCTTCATACAAGTACATTTGAAGTATTAATCAGCCTTTCTTTCTTATGAAAGTCTGTGCAATATGAGAGTTTGCAAAATCCATCAGAAAAAAAAAAAAAAAGACATGTTTTTGTGATTGCTGTATTTGCCATAAACCTACAGGCAAAATTTCATGCTAATATCTTGCTGCAACATAACTTCAAATAATGTGACCAAATTCTATTATATTATTAGGTTTCATAAGACTACATGCAGAAAAAGAAAGGTGAATTAAAGCTAAAAATTTCCTGGAATCACTTTTTCTGTCTGTCAGTTAAAATCATAGCAATTGTCACGTACACATTAAAATGCTGTTTTTTCCATAAAAATCTGTGTTTGGACTCATGAAGTCTACTGTTGGGAAGTGCATATAGGAAGGATCATTTGAGCTGATCAGAATGTATGGACCCTAGCCAGAGACAGCAAAACACTCTGATCTACTATAAATTCTGTAAGTAGTCTAGTGTAAAAGAATGCTAGATTTTGACAAAGAATTAATTCAAGGTAACATTAATTTTAATATTTTATTTCAAGAAAAATTCTTAACGTGGAAAAATGGTATGTATGTGTTTCACGAGAAGTTAATTAGTTTAATTGATGTGCTTAACTAAATATGCATTATTTTTAAAACATGGAACTACCTGTCATTGTAGCATAGGCTTCAGTGCTTTGAAGTGCTTTTATGTCTCTTTACTCTATTTACCTCAATCTGCTACTGCATTCTTTTAGAGTAAACCCTATATTTGTAACCTCAGCTTGGCCTACGAAACTAAAAAATAAGTATAGAAATCTTTTTCTTTAGGTTTTACAGAAAAAATTACTTATCTTTTTTTATTTAAATGAGAACTCATAACAAAGAATATTTGCAAAACATTTATTTTTAGAGGTTTTCTTTTTTAATTTAAAGAGAAAATTAAGTAAATTGTGAAACGGCTTAGAAATCAATATAATTGCCAAAATCACCTGCTTCTTGCAGACCAGTGCAGGTAAGTAACTAAGTTTTTGGGTTTCCCCTTGTGCAACGTGCTGCTTGCAGCCTTGCAAGAGCCAGCAGGTCAGATTGGCTGCACACATGCACCGCCAGGTACTTTCTGCATGCAACCTAGATGGGCTTTTGAATGTGGGCGGACAACGAGGAAAAGCTGAGAGAACTGAGTTTGTTCAGGCTGGAAAAGAGAAGGCTTCAGGATGACCTAATTGCAGTCTTCCCGTACCTGAATGGAGCCTACAGGAAATATGGAGAGAGACTATTTACAAGTGCATGTAATGACAGTACAGGGTGGAATGGTTTCAAAGTGAGTAGGTTAAGATTAGGTATTAGAAAGAAATTCTTTAGTGTGAGGGTGATGAGGGCACTGGAACATGATGCCCAGAGAAACTGTGAATGCACCATCCCTGGAAGTGTTCAAGACCAGGTTGGATGGGGCCCTAAGCAATGTGTTCTAGTGGAAAGTGTCCCTCACTTTGTTAGGGGAATTGGAAACTAAATGATCTTTAGGGTTCCTTCCAACCCAGGCTATTTCATGATTCTATGAATCCTGGGTACTTGCATCTCTTTTTTCGAAAAACCTGAACTTTCTGTTTTGCTTCATCTGATCATTATGTTGTCTCTTCAGCACAGAATCACGTGCTGTCATGTCCTAGTGGAAGGTCAGTATTTAATAGTGATTTCTGGGAAATGCTTTTATCTATGACTCTAAGAGCACTGTTTGTGTTTCCCTCGGTTTATTCCAATGAAAACACTTAATGCCATATCATCCGTGGTCCTTCTGCATTTATGTTGCTTTCATAGGCTTTTGTTTCCCACATCACAAACCCAATTTCTTCTTTAATGGGTTTGATGTAGAGGAAAAATTACTCACAGTGTGTCTTTGTTGATATTTCATAATAGTTTCCTGTAATTTTCTTTGAAATAAACAGTTAAAAAGTTGTTTTCTATGTCTGCATTAGCAAGACATAGAAATTAAATACATATAAAAACTTTTTAACAGCATCCTTTATTCTCCCACTTGCCCATTTTATAGACTTATGATATCTCATTCAATCATCAGTAAGTAGGATGAACCCAGCTGCTTAATATACAAAGTAATGGAACAGTTCTTTCTCCCATGCAGCCCACACAAAAGGCAAAGAAATATTTTCTATTGTGGGTAGAGTTTTTTTAATTTTCCTCATAGGGGAATTTATGAAATGAAATTTCACAGATGAACAAAAGGAGAAGAAACCAGGGCATGACCTAGATAGTAAGATATCCATTCAACTTGTTGCTGTGCAGACCTCCTAATCATTTTGTTGCTCCAGTGATCCTTAGGCCATTTGTTCATCTTACTGAGATCAGGGAGAGGTGCTATTGGGAGGGACATATGTGACAAACAGAACAAAATGGTAGAAAATATTTTCTTTTAAATAGATCACTGTGACCTATTTAATTTGGGACAAGAAAGAAATAATTAATTTGTATGTTAGACAAGGTTGAGGAAGCTTTGAAAGTTTTTAAAGAAATTTATCCTTGAAAAGTCAAGCTGTCATTGATTTAAGTGAGAGTGGCAATTGTGGGATTATGAAATTGAAGGAAAAAAAAGGAATAATTTAAGAAGTTTGCCAGTTACTACCCAAATTTGTATCCTAACATAAGTTTTTATTTTCTTCAGCTCTTGAACTTTGAAAAGATGATGTCTTATTCTTCTGTAACGTGTATCTGCTTGGCTTAAAAATACTTCCTGTGGTCCACAACAAATTGATTTTATATTTATTTTGGACCATTTGAGTTTGGGTTTTTTTCATTATTTATTTACTCAAATTGCTCAGTTCAGGATCTCCCCCCCAACCTTCCCCCCTGCACAGACCTGACAACACTATTGGTTAAAAAATACCCAAGTCACATTCTTTTTTGATAATTTCTGGTTTTCAGGTTTCAGCTCTTTAAATTTTACATTTCTTACTTTATTTGAATGTTTCCAAAATATTTCTGTTGCTATGCACAATTTTATGTCAGGCAACTTATTTGACTGAACTAAGTCACAATTCCTAACACTTTTTGTCATTCTGGAGCTCTGTAATGAAGCAGCAAATCATAGCTCTGATATTCTTTCAGCTCTCATGTTGCTGGAACTACCAGGAGAGTTTCTGTCACTTGATAAAGTTCAGTATAATGATTTTATGTCACTCTCAGTACTTCAGTGCATGTTTCTTTCAGAGGTGAGGCTCACGTGAAATCAAGAGTGGCCCCATCACTTTCATCCCCCTCATTTCCCTCAGCCAGGCACATATCTTCCTCTGCAGACTTAACACCTCTCAAGAATTTGTGATTCGCCTTTTGAACTTGTGATACTGTGCATGTCTTACAAACGTTGTAGGTTGATTAGTTTTTGTTTCTGACTGAACCCGTTTTACTTGAGTTCATGTTAATTGAAACTCCACATAGAGTTTGCACTCTTCTAACAGCATTTCCACCTTCAGCCTAGGTGCCTATACAAACATCACTTCCTAGCAGGTTTTTTTCCTCATCTTTTAGCTGACTGTGGTAAGAACTAAGCAAAAGACAGGATTGTACATTCTACATAAAGATCATAAAAGTCATAAATGTTCAGCTATTTGTATTGGGAAAGCTTTGTTTTCATTTAGTTAATATCTGTGCAATTGATGTCCTGTCAGAGGCAACTCACTCTGTATCACTGATAATATTTTGATGGGAGATAGAAGGGTCATAGCAGATGTGTCGATATTGCGGGAATTGCTACAGCATGTCATAAATTGAAGGGCATTTTTTCAGGAGAGTCAAACTCCATGTTTTTTAAAAAATAAAGTCCAACAGTTACCAAGAATGTCTAGCTTCTCAGCTTGCATAGGCATTGAAGTTTCAGGTATTATGTGTTTCTGTATAGACATCTATAAATGACATCTATACCATGTGATGATAAAATACATTTCCCTTTGCCATCAGTTTCTGGAATCCAGCCTTATTCACTCTAGAAATTGTTCTGGTTTTGAAACCACTATCATCCTGTATTTCTTCTCCGAACACCATGTTCTTGTTTCCATTTGTTCTGAATTTGTTTTCCTGATCTCAGATATTATATTTTTTGTAGAATGTATTTCCAAGAAAACTATTCTTCCTTTTTCTCTGATATTTGGTCCCTTTATGAAGCAGTGGTTGATGCAGCAGTACTTTCCCGTGAGATTTCAACATTTTCCTTCATTTTTAACCTTTGCAGGAGCCTTATACCCAATATAGAATGACCGATCCTATCACAACAAACATTGCTTTGCCATGTGATGTATGACAGCTACGGTACTCATGGAATCCAGTTTGCAATAGTTTACTTGGATAAGAGTTCCCAAGATTATGAGCATTTTTAGATTAATACTGAGGTTGTTTCCACTACTATTTCTGTACAAAACTTCAGCTCATTCTGAACAAGTGTCTCTGTGTAAAAGCCTGTTCATCATGATACACTGGGCTGACTGAATCATCTCTATACAAGAAGAAGGAGAGTTTTTATCCCTTAGATTTGAGGAACTTCTTTACAAGCTTATATTGTTTTGTACCCAAAAGTTTATTACAGTCTCAGAACTGTAATAAATTGCAATAGAAATATAATTTTATAAATAAGCCTGAAGCTTACTGCACAATGCAATTGAACATATCCAGAATTGAATCAAATGTGATTACACTGGATTGAGCTGGCACTTGGAAATCTGTGATGAAATTCAGTAAGGGTAATCTTGGGACACTACCCACCTATTTGAATTTAATTTACATCCTGTGTCAGAGTGACTGAAAAAGTGAATTGAATGTGTGCTAATCAGAAGTATAGAAAATGTTTTACCTCCAAATATCTTCTGTACTAGGAAGTTATTTATAAATTAGTTTACTTTCTCTTACTTCCTTCCAGCCTGTAAGGTAGCTTTTAAAACAAAGAACATTAAAAGAAAAAAAATAGAAATCCCCACCTGCTTTTTGAACTACATAAGTTTCAATTAAGATGAAGCAGATAAGAATAAAAAGTTTCAGGTATTTTCAGGATCAGTAAGGGGACGGGAAAGAAACATGGCTTGCCTTGCCAAGGTTTGTCTTTTCATTGTCTTCAGGGTGACAAGCCTCAAATGTCTACTTTTTTTCCCTTATTCTAGATTCCTTATGGATCCTGACAGCCCAAAGCAGGTTTTGTCTTGGTGTTTATTTTTTTGACTGTGTGGTCTTTCAATAGATCCACCAGTTTCCAGGACTCACACTTAATCCATTAGCCCCAAGAACCATTTAATTTTTGGATTTTGGTTGAATAAATGCCAAAAAATTACAACCATTTTTCATTGGTTCTGTTTTGCAGCTAAGTGCTATTAACCACAGGGTTTGCTTTTCTTGTATGTATGGTCACAAAGGAGGATTTAATACAGTCTGGACTTTGAAATTTTTTATCAGGGTACCAGAGATGATGTATCTACGACTCATGCCCACAAAACTGTGGCTAGTGGGTGTTTGTTGCAGTGTTGAGTCTGTTTTATACATTTAGAATGCAGTTGATATGGATGGTTTCCAAATTAGCAGAAATTGTGAAAAAAATATATTACAGGGATGTTACCATCTATTCACTTCCCTGCTATTGAGATGAGCTCTGAGAAATAAGCATACCTATCTACTTCTTTGTGTAGGTATTTTTTTAAAAATAAGTTAGTCATCTTAAAGGTGGATTTAGGAGGACTCCTTCATCTCTTTTCCAAAGTTGATGAGAACGTCCCTGTCTATTGGATGTCTTTTCCAAAATCTGTTTTTGCGATTTACTCTGGGTTTTTTTGTTCATTTCTGGCGATTCCTCTTCCTTCCAAGTATGCTTTCAGAGGGTTGCTGCCTAGTCTCAGTCATTGTACAAAGAATGCCACCATGTGATAACTGCCTCTGATTGGCTCAGTTTCTGAAGCTGCAACCCTTAAGAACAGTCATACATATTAAATTTTTCTTAAGTAAAGAAAAATTGCTGATATTTCTGATCAGTGACTCAAAGAAAAATCAAATACATTGCTGAGCATGCACTGACATTCGAAGACCAGAGAGATCATGTGTTCTTGGCATCTCTACTTTGTATGTCCTGAAGTTCTTGTCTCCCCTCCTGCCACTGGAGTTGCTGGTGTATTTCCCCCACTTCATTCTCTCTGCAGACAGAGAGAATGTCCTTGCTAGACCTCTTCTCATAAATTTTCTAACTATCTCTGGCAAAGTTCTTCTTAGTGGAGTTGTTCTATCAAAGACTGACCCACCTGAAACTCTGTTGAAGGTGTCCGCGTGTCTCAATCTGCCCTTTATTGTTAAGGTAATGATCATTCAGCTTTCAGTAGGTGAATAGAAACATGGTCTAATCACTCTGAATTTATTTTCACAGGTAGACCATGAGAGGCCCAGAGGTCCCTTTTAAAGTAGGAGGGGGGCTAGAGTAGAGTAGAAGAGAACTATAACAGAGCAACACAATTTCTGTGTTTGGTGTTAGTATGCAGAAGGTTTAAAATTATTCAAATGAGCATAGTTTTGTCAAACTTTTTTTTTTTTTTTAGAACTCATAGTACTAGTCGTAGTTCCTCATCTAGTTAGAATATAGATGCGATCAAGGAGAATGAACTCTAAACCATTTTTTTATGGAAACCAAGGGAATAGAAAAAAAATTGAAGAATCTGCACTACTGGATGAAGTTTTCATTTCTGTTTTGTAGAGATAATATCAATCAGTTGTCTTTTAAGGACATGACTTAAGGGTACATATTGTTCAGGTCAAAAGTGGTGAATAAGGCATGTGCTGATGCCAGCGAAGTATGGTCAATATGTGAAAGTACTAAGGTACTGATTTGGAAGGAGTAGACTGTGCTGAAAATAGGTGCAGATCATCAGTACACAAACAGAAGGTTGGATGTTTGTGAACTAACCCTCTTTATAAGCTGTAAAGAGCTCAGTGAGAAGCACCTGATTGGAAAATGCTGGGGTGTATGGCCTTCATGACAAGCTGGCCAACTAGCACAGACATGAAAAATGACAGTATAGTCCTAAAACACATGAAAATAAGTATTTCTAACTATTCTTTCTAATGGAAGAGGGGTTGCTGACATCATCATAAACAGCTCTGCTGTTGCTCATTTGTATATAACACTTTTGTTCAACTAAGAGAAGGGCTTTTAGATGTGTCAGGGGAATGATGAGCACCTTTTTTTTTAGGGGAAGATAGGATGCTTTGGCTTAGCTAATATAATGAGATCTGAGAGGGTCCATAAATGAAATTAAACATCAGGTTTTAACGAAAACAAAAGACAATGTCACCACAGGAACAAATGGATATAAAAAGACCATTGATAGATTAAGACTGGAAAACAAAGCATCATGTTTTAAAAGATCTGTTTGAAGCAGGAAAAAACCCCAACAAACTCACAAACCCCCACAGTTAAATTCAAAATGTAACTTGCTTAACTGATGAAAAGGAGTCCATAAAGCAGTGCAAAGATGTCGCAGGATATCATTCAGTAACGCAGGACTCCTTCAGTTCCTCTGCTCCTAAACATAACAGAAGACATTTTTACCTGTTGATAATGAACACTACTCCAAACTCATATTGCTGACAGCTATCAGATTATGAGGATGTGAGATGTTGCTCCCAGCAACCTGAGCAAAACATATACCAGCTAAAAGCGAACTAACATCGAGGTCATTACTTACACTGCAGTTCTGGGAAGCTCTTAGAGCTGATGGGATCTCTCCAACTGTAGCAAGAACTAGCAGATGGGAGCCTGCCACATATTCAGAGACTGAGGCAGAGCCTCAAGTCTGCACTGCATGTTCCTGCATTCTCAGACCTCTGTGCAGCCCTTTATTCTCACCTCCTGTCCTGCTCTCCTCCAGCCACCTTGCCCATGTAGGAAAGCTGTGCCACGTGGTGCTCTTCAGCCAGCACTTGGCACTCCCAGGATTCTCCTGTCTTCTAGCTGTGTTGTCAAATAGGGGACTCGTAAGCATAATGTGATGTCTGACACTTTTAATTGTTTATTCTTCTGTCAGGTAGCTATTGTTTCCTAAGTTCCAGATGTTGTCTGTCATTGCTAAAGATCACAGAATCACAGAATCACAGAATGGTTTGTGTTGGAAGGGACCTTTGCAGATCATCTAGTTCAACCCCACTGCTAAAGCAATATGAATAATAGATTAATAGAATAGATTATAAAGCAGTGAAAAAGTACATGTAACTACCCATTGGTCACATCAACTGTGATTATTTTTGTTTGGTTTGATTTTTTTTTGTGTGTTTTGCATTTTTGTTTGTTTGTTTTTATTTAACTAGGATTCTATTTCAACATATAACATTTTAAAAAACCTCAACTTTTCTTTGTGCTAGCTGAAATCTCCATGGAAGAAATTCCATCTCCATTTTTGGGCCACGATC
The DNA here is from genome assembly GCF_003031625.1 of Empidonax traillii. Taxonomy (NCBI): domain Eukaryota; kingdom Metazoa; phylum Chordata; class Aves; order Passeriformes; family Tyrannidae; genus Empidonax; species Empidonax traillii. Next base: position 617,587 of record NW_020955589.1, read on the forward strand.
TAGAATCTTGAGGAACTTTACAGCTGTAAATTCCAGAAAGCCTCAGTAAGTCAAGTAGATTCAGAGTAATGTAGTCATATTATTTATTTCCTGGGGTTTTCTTTATATGTTATTTATGTATTTAGCTTTACTAACATATTCTCTCTTACAAATGTTTACCTCTTGCCTCTGTTAGAGGTTTAAACACTGATAGGACCTGTCTAGGCCATCTTTAGTGCAACTTTCCTGTCTTTATGAAGGTCTGTAAGTCATGTTTATGATGACATGTAAAGTTCTTGAATGCTGTCACTTCTTAAAGCAGTATTTTTAGTTTAGCACACTTCCTGTTCTCTAGAACCACTCATTCCAAACAATGTCTCAAATGTTGCATTAGAATAGCCTCTCTTTTCTGCCTCTTCCCACTTTACACTTCCAATTATTAATGCTAACAGTTGTGTTTTGTTCTTTAATTCTTTTTCTTCTTGTTTTTTGAGAATTTTTTCAAACTGCTGAGTTTAATCCTTTTACAATTTCAAAACACATAGTTTGGAGAGTCTCAGTGGGAGCACTATACTGGGAGTACCGTTCCTAAACCATGACCTGTGTTCAGTAAACAATGTGAGTAATGTGTTACTTCTGTTTTCTCTTTCATTGTTGTTGTTTTAGGAAAGTAATTTAGTTATATAAGTGGATTTGAGTGGATTTGTTGGTTGTTTGGGATTTTTTTCTCGTTTTGGGGAAGATTTTTTTTTTTTCTATGTGTTTCCCCTTGTGTCTGCCATTCTGAAGTTGCAAATAGATGACTTATTCTTTCCTCCTATTTTATGTGTGAGTCTTGGGGGGATGTGGTGTTAATTTAATTATTCTTCATCTACCTTTGGTTGTCTGTACCAGCTTAAAATATCTTCAAAAGTTATGAGTCTGCAATAGACTTGACAGCTCCATTGCTTTACAGTAGGTAGAGTTTCCTTCATAATGTTTAACTTCAGCACTCTGACCAGGAACTTCACTTCATGGCTTTGTTCTGCCTGCAGTGACTAATTGCAGTGGTCATAATCTGTAACTAACCACCTCTTTTATATACTTCTGAACTAATGTCATATCTACTTTTCTGTACAATAGATGTTCCTAGTTTTATCAGCCTTTGATCATATTTGATTCAATTTTCTGCCTTCTCTTTTATTTAGGTGCAAATGGCACTCAGAATAAGTACCATTTCAAGCATGAAACTGGACAATGGAGTACATGGTAAAATAATTTCAGTTGTAAGAGCTATTTAAATATCCAGAATTTCCACCCCAAAGGTATTTGCAGAGTCTTTAAAGACTCATATTTTCCCCCAAAATGAGATGGAAGAAATTAAAATACTGAATGTACAGGTGGAAAGAAAACTTCTCGAAAACATACTATTCAGGGTGTGAAAAGCTGATTCTGAAATGTCTGATCTGGATTTAGTGAGTTAAAAGCAGACTATCCTTTGTGCCTGGGCTTGACAGAATGTACCCTAATAGTCCAAAAGCAGTTCTACATGCCCACATTAATAAAAGCAGTAATTCAGTTACTTTAGGCCAATTTCCTATTTTAACCAGCCACACTACATCACTTGCACTGACTAAAAACTCTTGATGAGCTTTAATAACACAATAATATTGAAAAGACACAGATATTGCTGGAAAAGAATATCAAGCCATAAATAGCTCTGCCTTCGCTTCACCACAGTCAGGACCATCAATAACAAACCTGTACTGCTGGGAGTTGAACCTTGCTCTCTCAGCTTCCTGGCTCTGTGGAAATAACAAATGCATATGAGCTGACCCACATCATTAAGGAAACTGATTCACACAGCAGATCTGGGGGGGAAACCAGCCTGAAACCGGAATAGGGTAGGGGGGGGTTCCCTGGGGTAATCTCCTCACTGCTTTCTTCTTATTATTGGAAAATGTAACTAAACAACTGTAAACTCTTTGTGTGATGCATTCAATTTATTGAGGAGAAAAGCTCAGATACCTGCCCAAAAGAGGTACTTTCTGGCATCTAGGATGTCCTTATTTTCGTCATTCATAAGGATTCAGGTTATAAGGAATTAGTGCTTATAAAAAAATAAAAAAGCTATATAGTTAATTTGTTTTATAAAGACAATTTGTTTCTTGAGTTTTCGTCATCTTGCTGAAATCAGTATAAACATGAATGCAAAAAATTACAGATATTATCACATGAACTGCAGCTACAGATGAACATTTAGTTTCAAATAGCCTGAGCTGATGGAGACCTTCCTCTAATTTTATGGCAAGTGATTTGAAAATATTTTAATTTGCTTTTCTTCACAAAGAAAGAAACCTCCTAATACTGTGTCATAGGAATTTTATAATCTACAGTAATTTTATGATGAATTTAAAAGGATACTTCTGTCCTCATCTAACCTTTGTTATAACACCAGTGGTAAAAGTTCAGAGTAAGACAAGTAATAAACCTTCCTTCTTCTTCACCACCAGCTGGAAGGCATATTTGGTTTCTTCTAAATAAGATAGGTACTGTTGCCAGGTCCATATCACTCTGAGTATTTGTTTAAACTTGCAAAGGCTTACTAGCTCAAAATTAATCCGAACACATGAGTCTGAAGTCTGGGAAGATTAATTGCCATCTGACTGCTTTGTTTTGCATGAATAGATGTCATGTTTGTATCTAAACACTTACTTGATTATATGATCTGTCCTTTTGATTCTACAGGTAGTTACCATCAAACAACAGGCTGGAGATAGCTGTAGTTACAAAAACCTCGGCACATCTCTAAGAGATGCAAATGCTGCCTTGTAGAAGAGAGAAAGTTTTATTTCCTCTGAGCTGATTGTTAAGAACAAGGACACAGGAACCTGCTCTTAGTTCAGTATGTACTTGTATGGCCCATAAGCGGACCATACAAACAGAAATAAAATTAGTGAAGTCTGAGCTGTCTGGTTTTTAGGTTTTTTTCACACAAAAATAAAAATAGGTTCTGCGTTCCTGAGCATTTTGGGTTCTAAACTTGAGCTCTTGAGCTCAGCAAAACAACTTGTTTAGCCAACAGGCTTCCAAGAAGGGCATATCATTTGATGTAAAAATACTAAGAGATGCCAGATCTGCTGCTCTCCTTATTACACTGTTTGATTAGTCATTCAATTAAATTCCTCATCAGCTTCACTGAAAATTCACTTTAATAATTGCTATTGAAATTAATTTATTCCTTGTATTTCTTCTTCACTAGACTGAAGAACTCTTTAAAAATTCTAGTATTCTAAATTCTTTTGCATTTACTTACTGGAGAATTATATATTGAATACTTAAAATTACTCTTTGGTTTCTCTTTGATATACGTTAGAAGAACAATGTATTAAGCTTTTTCTGTAAGAACTCTTTGCCACTAGTCAGATCACTTTCACAATTTCTGCATCTTTTTCTGTTGCCAAGTAAAAATGACAGTAAGAAGACACTTAATAGGGAAATTGCATTTCCACCAAACTTTACAAGGCTTTTGAAAAGAAATAGAGTTAAAACACTAACAGCATGCTTGTTTTACAGTTTGTGGTGACGTGAATGGTCTAGTACAAGGCAGTTAAATCTCAGACTTCCTAAAGTTTTTCTATTGAAAAATGTTTCTGCATTTTTACGTAGAATTAGTCTTGCATCTTATTATGTGTTCTCTGACGTAAATGGCAAGAATGCACTATTGTGTCCCATTCCCTCATCTCAATCAAAACTGTCTCTTCAAACAGTTTGGAAAAATGGTGTGATAATTCCTCGATTTTAACAGTGTAGAATCCAATGAAAATGGTTTAAAATTCTGTACTAATCTATCCATGATATGAAAGTAATAGAGGCTTTTGTAACATTTCTAAAGAAAAGAAATTGGCATTCTTTTCTATTCATATGAAGGCTGTAGTGTCTGCTTCATGTCAGACATACACAAAAAAAAAATATCTGTCACATGAATGCTCTAATATATACTGGATAGAACATCTTTACAGACTTGGAGACAAACAGCCAGAAAGATAGGCTGACAGCACCCTACGCTCTTTTTCTCCACTTGGTTCAAGTTGAAAGAAGCCAGACTTGTAAGAAGGGGGACCTGAGGTGTGGGTCCTTCTGCTGAGAAACAAACACACTTGCAGACAGAAGCTGTCAGAACATCTGGTTTCCCACTGATCTGCATCTCCTGTGACAGACTGAAAATTCTCAAGCAACAACCTGAGTTACAGTGCACCTAAACAAAGCGTCCTACACCCTAGCAGTGGCCTGGAGAGGCAGCGTCATGGTGAAATCACATCTGCAAGGAGGAATTGTACAATCCTAATGATCTGTGACTAAGGAAAGCCCATTCCCCCTGTCTCTCTGACCTTACTAGATCCTTTGAAGTTGCAGAGAATACTTGCCAGTACTTAGTGGCAGATTTCACTTCATAAACCATGTGAGTTAATTCTGCTGTAAATATTTCTATCACAATGAAAAGCTGTCATGAGCATTTGATAATATACATGAAAGGCATATTCATCTCCTACTTGATCCTTAAAACAGTGTTGCATTTCACACCCTTCTGGGTGCTGACATTGTTAAAATCAGATACCCTTTCTGCTTGAGAAGTATGGTAGTTTGAGAGTTAATTAGACAGTGCCACTGAAAATCTAATTATAGTTATGTTTTATCTTACCAGAGCCGACAGCAGGTTGAAGCCTTTGGCAGAGTGTTTCATTTCCATAACTATCTGTGCACTGTGAGCCCACACAGTACCTGCTTGTCTGATGGCTGTAATGAGAGTGACCAGCCAAGGTGCCTTCACTGCCTTCTGTGATCACTGATAATGAACCAATCAGCCTCATATATGCCAACTCACTTTCTGCTTGTTTGTACATATAAGCATAGTAGGGGTTTTCTTGCAGCTACGAAATAAAATTTGTAGGACAAGAAGATAATTTCTCTAGTGTAACAACTGATAGAGCAGGGGTAAAAAAAAAACCAAGAAGTTCTTTGGGGTGCAGGGACCTAATTAAAAATTTAACTGGATTGAATTGGATGGGATTTCTCAACTTTATTTACAAGGAAAGGGCCAGACCTACAGACAGGATGATGTGAAGGGTACTTCTCTGAGAAGATTTCTAGCCACTCATTCTAGCACACATGACAGTAGTGTAAAAGGGAAAGTGAACTTTTTACAGCAGAAAAACTGCAGGCTGCCATGTGAGATCTCTGGGTTTCCTTAGGCAGTACTTGGGAGGCAGGGGGAGACAACACCAAGATGGGTAGGGTACTGAATTTTCTCAAAGTAAGCTGATTGCAATAAAAAGCCAGATAACCCCAAAGACTGTGAGATTTATTAAATGGTGTCTATTCTTTCATTAACAATAGTTGTGGGGTTTAGCTGTTTGTTTGCTTTCTTTCTGGGAGAAGCAAGTGCAACCTGAGAATGGGGTGTAGGGAGGCAAGGTGGCAGACAGGCAGAACTACCAAAAACTCAAGTGGTTAAAGCTCACTGCACAAGTATATGGCAGTGACAGCCTATTTATACATTTAACAGATTTAGTCTATTCATAAATTATCAGGCAATGGCAAGAACAGTACGTAGTGCTGGTTGATAGCTGAGACAACTCTATGCATCCCTGTTTTAGTTCTAGATTGAAAAACAGTAGGAAATGCTGCCCTGATACAAATGTGGGGACAAAGACTGGTTGAAGGCACTATGAGTCTTGATACACTTCTAGGGCCTTCCTCTTCCTTCTCAGTGTAGATCTTATCTTGCAAACTGAAGAAGGTAGCATCAGATGGGCCATAAGAAAAGGGTGATCTAGTGCTGCTAAGACTGGTTGACTGTGTTACTGAGACAACGTCAATGTCAATGAAGCTTTGATTTTCTATAGCACAAAGAAGGAGATGATGTCTCACAACTTTGAGGAGAATCAGCAGCAGGTAAGAAAGCTGATATGTAGTTTTAGAAAATATCAGAAACCTCTGATTTTTCTAAGAAAGCTGTTTTCTAGACGTCTTGATGAACTCTGTATGTAACATGGAACCTTTCTCCAGATCTTCACAGCTAGTTGCTGTTGTTGCAGAAAAGATGTGATGGTTGTGGTGGTTGCTCTAAACAGCAAAAGATCGTGTATAAAGTAGACAGAGAAGTACGTGCTGGCAGTGGGAGCTGACCTCTGCTTTGCCTGTCCTGCTTTTTTCCTATGCCCATCACACTACTGCTGCTCGTGCTTGAATTGTCTCTCCCTGAGCTGCCATCCTACTAGTGGGATTGTAAACCATAAGCCTGAGAAACATGGGGAGAAAGGCATTCAGGGAAAGGGTAGCAGCAAGTCAGGGATCCTGGTATTTCTGCTGCCGGAGGAGCCTGGGCTGAGACAAGCAGGGTGGTCCCAGGGTGACGTGATGATCATGATTGCAGAAACACCCACCAACTTGCTTCTTGCCCCAAGCAGGGACCTGCCTGGGTTACTACCATCAGTTGTATGGTAACCCAGGCTCATATAGAGCATACTGTTCAATAAGGTTGTAGTAGGACACCACTAGCACACTAGCCCTCCCCATTCCCTCTCCCTAGCAAACTACGTCTCCCCTCACATAATTCTAGCAAAAAAGATGAGGAGTTTTGAGTGACAGAGCCATCCTCGCATAAACTGGTGTCTGTTGCTGGTGATATCAAGCTGTTTGAATCAGTTTTGAAGCCTGGATTTTGGTTTTTTTTCCTATGCATGGGTTGCCAGCTCTCCTCTCCTCTTATCCTTGCCTTCCTGTTCTGTTTTTTCCCTTTGATATTTCTCCTCTCTTTCCTTTATCCAAACCAGCTTCTGCATCCAGAATAAAAATCACTGGAGGGTTTAATCTGCGGAATTATATTTACTTTGCTTGCCTGTTCAGATAAGGCATATAGACTTAAAAAATACTTTTATCTGCTGAAAGGTATTTGACACAGGAGATTGTTTCCAGGTGTCTTTGCTGAGCTGCCCTCAGGTAAGGGGAAACATAAGCATCTCATTTTACAACTGTAAAAATTCACATGCTACCCTTAGTCTAGGAACACTTCTGAGTTTACTAGTGAATGAAGTGTGTATGCTCCAGCAAGTGAATTGCAGTTGTTAGGAGAAGCAGTAGCAGAATTAGCTGTTTGTGTTGGGAAGCAATCTGTTCAGGTGGGGTCTTATGTGTTCTCTCAGTACAAGTTCATGGTGATGTTATCTCGGAGAAAAATAGGCCCTCTCTGTGTTCTTTTCCTTCTGCAAGCAAGGAGAGAGGTTTTAATGAATTAATTTATTTATTTTAGATTCTTTCTTTTTTTTTTTTCTTTCTTTTTTTTTTCCTATTTTTTTGTTTGTTTGTTTGTTTGTTTTTTTAAGAATAACGTATGTTCTTTTTGTTTTCTTGGGACACTGATCTCCAACTCTTCGTTTTATTGCTACAATAGGCAAAGGCTGAGGAAACAGTCAACTATTTCTAAACAGGCATAGTGAGTTCTTTCCTGTTATAGTTGGTAAATTATAAAATATTTCAGAAGATTAGACAGCTAATAATAAACCTTAAAAATCTTCTATCTTCATAGAGCCATAATAAAATTTCACTCAGTTTTGGGGTGATGACCTTGTCACTGTGCTACATAAAGCCTATGTCTTACAAAACCATTCTGTTTGAATAAAAAGATTTCAAGTAGTGGTAAAGCTCATGCCATAACCTGTTCTTATGCTTATCTAGGCTAATTTGTTGAAATACCTGTCTTTTACAGTTGCAGTTGTTCTAGTTTCAGCATTGTGACAATTGTTTCGTGTGGCATATAAGTGCCCCCTGAAGTGCAGGGTAACTCCTTCTGTGTTTAAGTCATTAATTAATTTTTTAAATTATTCTTCAAGTCTAATGGCTAAATATGACCTCCCGTTTCAATTTCATAAACTACTACTGAAAGGTTTCTTTGACTTATTGGAATTGTCTTTCATTAGAAGCACTACATAACGTATTTCAAAGAGCTGGGAAGACAAGTAGAAGAAGTGAAAGCTTTCTCAGAACAAAGAAATGTCCTCCAAATTAGGTCTGTAACCAGTTTTGTTACCATAGCAATGTAATACCACAGCAAAACTCTCTATCGATATTATTCTTAATATCCCACATTTGGAGTTTCTCACGGATGTTGAAAGACCACCCACAATATTTTTCCTTGTCAAATCCCAGAGTGTGGGAGTCAGAGTAGAGAAAATCCTCTTGTTTGGTATCTTTTGGTGTTTCTTTTTTGTAGATTTCTGTTACTAGTTTAAAACATTTTATCACAGGTGATAGCTATATTCATGCTTTGACTTCATTCTACAATTATAGCTGGCATAAACATGCAAAAATTTACTGAAATAAAGTAGAAGATGATAAAACCATGAAAGGAAACTTCTCAAATCTCAGACACAAATAACAAGAAACTGGGATATGATTGCAGACTATGTGAAATGCAGGTAGATCAACCAGAAGGCACTAAAGAAATTCAATAGAACGCTAAAGTGCTGGAAAGGTCCATCATTTCAAACAAAACAGGGCATCATGCCTGGTTATTCACCAAAGCCAGGATCAAAAGAAAATGATCATATAAAAGGTTAGGGAAAGACTGACCGTTTGGGAGAGCATATTGGAAAGGGAAGAGAATATCAAGCAAGGCTGGCTGCTGTCACAGCTCAAGTGGTAAAAGCAGACCTATCTCACCATAGAAAAAGAGAAAAACTGATGACCTGGTTCTGCTTACTGGCTCTCCAGCACGGATGAGGCTGGGCTCCAAGAGAGTGTTCTACTTGAATTGACTTGCTCTCAGAGAATTGTCTGTGGTAAAGTGATGTATTGGTGAAAAGAGATGGTTTTAAAGGGACCTATTTGGAGCCTACAGGAAGAACTGTCCAAGGAAGAACTTTAGGATAACAGCTCTGCCATGATTCAATGACTTTGGCTGAACTTCAGAGCACCTTATGTTAGAGCACCTTTTCTGATTTGGTTTAGATGGGAATGCATCTAATTATTGCAATTAAAGTACCTGTAAGCTTGTAAATGCTAGTTTCAATATGTTGAACTGCTGTTCCTCACTATCAAACTGTTACAGTGTTATCATCTGTACAGACGTTTGTATTCTTCCATTATACTGAAAATTGGTCCTTTGCCTTGTCGGACAAACCTCAATTTTCTGATCTTACAGCTCATTATTTCAGCTGACCCCCATATAACCTAAGAATCGACTAGTTGTCTGGAGCTGAGTCATCTTTCACCTTCCATTATTCCCAGCAACCAGACATCAAAATGTATACTTCAAAAACTCATAGCGGAAATTGCTGTCTTTCTGACTCCAGGGATGAACTTGGAGTTGCCATACATTTCCTTTTTCTTTTACCAAGCTAATCATGCTGATCCAATCAAACAAACTGTTTTTTAATGCTTTCAAAAATTGATTTTAGATTTGGATATTGTATTTATGTTAATTTAGGCACTGTATGTGTGTTGTGACTGTGCTGGTCCTGAATCCACTAAACTAAATGTCTTGTATTAACTGATTTTTTTACAGGATGATTTGCAAGGGATTTCTGTCATCACTGAGGCATGTGTGATGCAAGGGGCTGGACATTCAAACAGGTAAAGTTCATGTCCCACAGAACTTGTGATCTAAATTTCTGGTAGGCAATCTCTCTTCCTGTTTCCTTATGGTGAATAAGGAATTGTGCCAACAATAGTTTTTGAAATTCCTCAAGGACTACTCTAACTGATGTACTTATGTCATATTTCTTACCATCACAGTCACGACTCTCTGTTGTTCCTTTATATTTACCCCAGCACAGAAAAGATTATGAAACTGCCAGTTAAAATTGTGGGAAGGGAGTTCTCTGTTTTTCAAATTATATTTAATTGACATTTCTTAAAAAACAAAAACAAAAATCCAAAACCAAACCAAAACAAACCAAAAAAGAAAGAAAGAAACAAACAAAAAATCAAACCCCACAACTCACAATTGTTATCAAATCTTCCTGGGAAAAATCTCTACTAGGGGAGCAAATCAACATAACCCACTTGGGTGATAATTTATTCAGCCATAATGTTCTCAGAGCTCTCATTGCTGCACTATGGACTCCTAAGAGAAGAGCTGTGAACACAATAGTGCCAAATCTTTACCTTTCTCTTTTGAACTCATGTAGGTGCTTCAAATTTGCAATATCAAACTATAAGATAAAATTTGTAAACCATCACATAAAGACAGCATAATCTTCCATTACTCAGGGGATGTGAACATCTATTTTTCTTTGGGAGAAAAAAAAGAATGCTTATTTGTGAGACAGAATCTTTTGTTCTTAAACAAATAAAGAATAAATCCATTAATAACATAAGGGTTGCATTTTCAGTCTTGCCAGTTTAGTATTCACAGAGCATCTGCTCCTACCTGACTATGATAANTGTTTTTTGTTTTTTGTTTTTTAAGAATAACATATGTTCTCTTTGTTTTCTTGGGACACTGATCTCCAACTCTTTGTTTTATTGCTACAGTAGGTAAAGGCTGAGGAAACAGGCATAGTGAGTTCTTTCCTGTTATAGTTGGTAAATTATAAAATATTTCAGAAGATTAGACAGCTAATAATAAACCTTAAAAATCTTCTATCTTCATAGAGCCATAATAAAATTTCACTCAGTTTTGAGGTGATGACCTTGTCACTGTGCTACATAAAGCCTATGTCTTACAAAACCATTCTGTTTGAATAAAAAGCTTTCAAGTAGTGGTAAAGCTCATGCCATAACCTGTTCTTATGCTTATCTAGGCTAATTTGTTGAAATACCTGTCTTTTACAGTTGCAGTTGTTCTAGTTTCAGCATTGTGACAATTGTTTCGTGTGGCATATAAGTGCCCTCTGAAGTGCAGGGTAACTCCTTCTGTGTTTAAGTCATTAATTAATTTTTTAAATTATTCTTCAAGTCTAATGGCTAAATATGACCTCCCATTTCAATTTCATAAACTACTACTGAAAGGTTTCTTTAACTTATTGGAATTGTCTTTCATTAGAAGCACTACATGACGTATTTCAAAGAGCTGGGAAGACAAGTAGAAGAAGTGAAAGCTTTCTCAGAACAAAGAAATGTCCTCCAAATTAGGTCTGTAACCAGTTTTGTTACCATAGCAATGTAATACCACAGCAAAACCCTCTATCGATGTTATTCTTAATATCCCACATTTGGAGTTTCTCATGGATGTTGAAAGACCACCCACAATATTTTTCCTTGTCAAATCCCAGAGTGTGGGAGTCAGAGTAGAGAAAATCCTCTTGTTTGGTATCTTTTGGTGTTTCTTTTTTGTAGATTTCTGTTACTAGTTTAAAACATTTTATCACAGGTGATAGCTATATTCATGCTTTGACTTCATTCTACAATTATAGCATGGCATAAATGCAAATATGGCATAAACATGCAAAAATTTACTGAAATAAAGTAGAAGATGATAAAACCATGAAAGGAAACTTCTCAAATCTCAGACACAAATAACAAGAAACTGGGATATGATTGCAGACTATGTGAAATGCAGGTAGATCAACCAGAAGGCACTAAAGAAATTCAATAGAACGTTAAAGTGCTGGAAAGGTCCATCATTTCAAACAAAACAGGGCATCATGCCTGATTATTCACCAAAGCCAGGATCAAAAGAAAATGATCATATAAAAGGTTAGGGAAAGACTGACCGTTTGGGAGAGCATATTGGAGAGGGAAGAGAATATCAAGCAAGGATGGCTGCTGTCACAGCTCAAGTGGTAAAAGCAGACCTATCTCACCATAGAAAAAGAGAAAAACTGATGACCTGGTTCTGCTTACCGGCTCTCCAGCACGGATGAGTCTGGGCTCCAAGAGAGTGTTCTGCTTGAATTGACTTGCTCTCAGAGAATTGTCTGTGGTAAAGTGATGTATTGGTGAAAAGAGATGGTTTTAAAGGGACCTATTTGGAGCCTACAGGAAGAACTGTCCAAGGAAGAACTTTAGGATAACAGCTCTGCCATGATTCAATGACTTTGGCTGAACTTCAGAGCACCTTATGTTAGAGCACCTTTTCTGATTTGGTTTAGATGGGAATGCATCTAATTATTGCAATTAAAGTACCTGTAAGCTTGTAAATGCTAGTTTCAATATGTTGAACTGCTGTTCCTCACTATCAAACTGTTACAGTGTTATCATCTGTACAGACGTTTGTATTCTCCCATTATACTGAAAATTGGTCCTTTGCCTTGTCGGACAAACCTCAATTTTCTGATCTTACAGCTCATTATTTCAGCTGACCCCCATATAACCTAAGAATCGACTAGTTGTCTGGAGCTGAGTCATCTTTCACCTTCCATTATTCCCAGCAACCAGACATCAAAATGTATACTTCAAAAACTCATAGCGGAAATTGCTGTCTTTCTGACTCCAGGGATGAACTTGGAGTTGCCATACATTTCCTTTTTCTTTTACCAAGCTAATCATGCTGATCCAATCAAACAGTTTTTTAATGCTTTCAAAAATTGATTTTAGATTTAGATATTGTATTTATGTTAATTTAGGCACTGTATGTGTGTTGTGACTGTGCTGGTCCTGAATCCACTAAACTAAATGTCTTGTATTAACTGATTTTTTTTACAGGATGATTTGCAAGGGATTTCTGTCATCACTGAGGCATGTGTGATGCAAGGGGCTGGACATTCAAACAGGTAAAGTTCATGTCCCACAGAACTTGTGATCTAAATTTCTGGTAGGCAATCTCTCTTCCTGTTTCCTTATTGTGAATAAGGAATTGTGTCAACAATAGTTTTTGAAATTCCTCAAGGACTACTCTAACTGATGTACTTATGTCATCGTTCTTACCATCACAGTCAGGACTCTCTGTTGTTCCTTTATATTTACCCCAGTACAGAAAAGATTATGAAACTGCCAGTTAAAATTTTGGGGAGAGAGTTCTCTGTTTTTCAAATTATATTTAATTGACATTTCTTAAAAAACAAAAACAAAAATCCAAAACCAAACCAAAACAAACCAAAAAAGAAAGAAAGAAACAAACAAAAAATCAAACCCCACAGCTCACAATTGTTATCAAATCTTCCTGGGAAAAATCTTTACTAGGGGAGCAAATCAACATAACCCACCTGGGTGATAATTTATTCAGCCATAATGTTCTCAGAGCTCTCATTGCTGCACTATGGACTCCTAAGAGAAGAGCTGTGAACACAATAGTGCCAAATCTTTACCTTTCTCTTTTGAACTCATGTAGGTGCTTCAAATTTGCAATATCAAACTATAAGATAAAATTTGTAAACCATCACATAAAGACAGCATAATCTTCCATTACTCAGGGGATGTGAACATCTATTTTTCTTTGGGAGAAAA
>NW_020955589.1:631264-682295 GCF_003031625.1 Empidonax traillii
TTTATTCAGCCATAATGTTCTCAGAGCTCTCATTGCTGCACTATGGACTCCTAAGAGAAGAGCTGTGAACACAATAGTGCCAAATCTTTACCTTTCTCTTTTGAACTCATGTAGGTGCTTCAAATTTGCAATATCAAACTATAAGATAAAATTTGTAAACCATCACATAAAGACAGCATAATCTTCCATTACTCAGGGGATGTGAACATCTATTTTTCTTTGGGAGAAAAAAAAGAATGCTTATTTGTGAGACAGAATCTTTTGTTCTTAAACAAATAAAGAATAAATCCATTAATAACATAAGGGTTGCATTTTCAGTCTTGCCAGTTTAGTATTCACAGAGCATCTGCTCCTACCTGACTATGATAAAGCCAATGCAAAAATAATTAAGATTGCGAGAACTTAAGGGTATATTTTCAAAGAAGTTTTTGACTACTTACCTAGTTTTTAGCTTTTAAGATATACCAGCTACATATTTCAAATGCTTCCTCACAACCATGTTATTTAGGCAGGAGGTAGAGAAGCAAGGGGAACCTATTCTTCCCTCTTCTCCTCCCCCTCAAGAAAAAAGTTTCCAAGATCTGGAGCTTCTAAAAATTACTCAGGTACTTGGACTTACTTTTTAAGCTATCTGCAATCCATAGCACATAGAAAGAGAGCAAGGTCTTTTGCTAGCAGAAGCTAATTAGCTCCCTTTTTACCTCTTCACTGGCATATTATCTAGAAGGAATATATCAGAAACCTGAGCAAGACAACCCAAAAGTAATAACTTGATTATTGAAAGGCTCAAGTTAAAATTGAACTCTCTACATAAAGAATATATGAAATTTAAATTTACTAGTATTTTTAAAGTGTTTCTTTCCTTTTAGTCACCTGTCTGTTAACCTGTTCACTTTCCCAGAAACCTTTCCCTACTTTGAGGGTGATATTAATAGTACTGACTCCTGCAAGAGAAATGGAGAATTATAAACTTTATTCTTTATCATAGAATCATAGAATCAACCAGGTTGGAAAAGAGCTCCAAGATCATCAAGTCCAGTTATATGTTTCATGGTTAAAAAGAGACCAACAAAAAGTCTCCATGTTAGACTGTTACAACACGAGTTGATCCTATAATTCCTAATGTGCTTAAAACTTACAGCTGGTACCAGGCACTGAAATGAATGTTTTACTTCTGGGCTTATGAACTAGAAATTGTATTACTATTAAGACCATGAAGCTGCCATCGGCTCATGTTCACTTTCAAAGGAATGAAAGTGAGTTATTATTTTTAATAGCATTTCTTTCTATCTTTCTTTTTTTTTTTCTCAAATAACAGTAAATATCCTGAATTTTAGCTATAAGACACAGTAAAAAGACAATGCCAGATTTCAGAGCTGTATGAAGACCACTGTTAGATGCTTAGTGCAACAGCACCCTCTATGCCTGATGACTTTAAGTGCTTCTAATTGCATTTCTTGCTCCAAGGTGTACTGTGTCAGGAGACAACATTATTAACACTTTCTGGCCTTTTACCCTGATCTCAATGGCTCTCAAACATTAAAAGCAAATTATGAACATAAGAGTAATTAAAGTCACAGAGACAAGAGTAAATAGGAGCATGAGTTCGCCATCAACATCCTGTTACTCTTCTTTTGTTTAGTAAAAAAACACTATTTTGCAGAAAAAGGACTTGAAACTATGTAATTCCTGATGACTTCGGTGAAGAATGTGGTATATATGAAGTGGAGGGAAGAAAGAGGAAAGGGGGACTTTTGGAGTGATGGTATTTGTCTTCCCAACTCACCTTTACATGTGATGGGGCTCTGCTCTCCTGGAGATGGCCAAACACCTGCCTGCCCACAGGAAGAAGTTAATCAATCTCTTGTTTTGCTTTTCTTGTGTGTGCAGCTTTTGATTTCCCTATTAAACTGTCTTTACTTAACCCCCGAGTTCTCTAGCTTTTATCCTTCCAGTTCTCTCCTAGATTCTGCTGGTGGGGAAGTGAGGGAGTGGCTGCATGGGGCTTGGTTGTCAGCTGGGCTTAAACCGTGACATAGGTTTAATGTTCTACTGCTCTAGCCTTGGTATTATTTCACTGGTACATGGACTTATATCGACACAACTTTATTGAAAGGGTTTAAGCTGCAGTATTCTAGGAAACTTTTATTCTTGTGTGTTTGCAGTCACATCAGGGCTTACTCCAACATAATTATTTTAATATACAAAATTTCTCTATTTAGACAGCATTTTGGTTATGGTGCTGTCTTGTGTGTGTACAAGGGATGTAGTGGCTGTACCTTTTGTTTACTATGGGCTCCAAAACGGATGTGTTTGTTCTTGGATTGAAGTAGCAGAAGCTGTCAGAAAGGTTTTGTTATTTCATTCAGAGCTTGTTGTTGATGCTGTCAGTGGCTCTATTGCTGTAAGGCTGCCCCATTCCACAAGGGCAGAAATGCAGGAGTTCTGAAGATCTGGCTGTTATTTAGAAAAACTATTGGCAGACTCTGTGGTGAAAGACTTTAGTAAGACTCAGAGTATTTATTTGCCTATTCAATATACATAAAGGTAACTTTTTCAAGGTTCATTAACTAGTACATTATTTCTGACTGCTTTTTTTTTTTTTTACTGTGTGTTTTGTTTTTTTTTAAAATTTGCTTTTATACAGAATATGTATTCTGAATCCAAGCTTCAGAGGCTTTGCTCATTTGCTAGTTATGCTGTAAGTCTGATCAGTGTGCTTCCAACTATAACTTTCCAGTTCCTTTAAGAGTGTTTTTAGGGGAAGTTCACAAGGTGGTGCTGTATGATTTTCCATGACAGAGCAAAAGATTTAATTTCCTGCAACATATTCCTATTTTAAGAAATATTTCCCTTTCCTTTTCCCTCATAGTAAATAGTTAACTATCTACTTATATTTACTAATTTGTTTCATTCCATGGATTTCTTTCCAGTTAATTTCAGTTCATGTTAGCCTCTTTTATAATTTTCTCACCACTCTCCTATGTCCTCCAGCTCACATCATTTGCAGTGTGTTAACATCTGCTTTGAAAGGGTCAGGCACACATCTTGCTTGACATAAAAGGAAAGAGGCCACACGTTTTCAGATACAGATGACATTAAATATACTTATTACTGTATTACTAAAAATATAGTTATGTTACATCTTATGTCATATTTTACACTTTCATTTTATTGTATTGCAATTACAGTAGCCAAAAAAAAGTAGGATAGTGAATTTTAAAACTCTTCATAAAAGGAAGCAATTTCTGAATGTAGTAGTAAGAAACAGAGAAAGGTCCTGAGTGTCCTGTTTTTACAGCAACCGAAAAGTGTCTTTCCAACCTGGAGATGGTAAAAAAAAGCCCAAGCCGGGGGAGGAGGGGATCTTGGCCCACCTTGGGGCCCGGCCCCACCTCTCCTAAGAGGCTGCTTAATTTTTAACTGCGACACAATCCTTCTCTTCTGTTTTCTTAAGATATGTAATTAGCAAAGGCATTACTGAGAGTTTTAATTGGCTTCTTGTCAGGAAATTTACCTGGACAAAACCATTCTCAGCCCCCAGGTGCTGGCCAGTTGGGTAAAACCACAACAGCTTTCAAAGATTTTTTTTTTTAGCCTTGATTGATTTTTATAACAGTTTTAAATACATCACAAAGGCTATGATGGAATTAAAGACGAGTTACAAAATAGCAACTCATTATGGAATTGATTTCAGTTTTCTTTCTTTATTTCCTTTTTTTTTTCTTTACTTTCTATATTATTTCTCACATAAGGCTTTCTGAGGGATTGTAAGACACTTGTTCCTTCAGTCTACCCCAGAGACACAGCTCAGCAAAGACAACAGGGAGGGGAATAAAGCAGAGGCAAGACAATTGTAAATCAGCTTGCAGTCCCTTCTGGAGGCATTCTGTGCCAATCTCTATTTGGACCACAGCCCAAATACTTCAGTTTGTTTTGAACTGAAGTAAAGAAGTCATCTTTGCTTTGGGCTACAATAAATAAGTGATGATTTAATTTTGTAAGTAAATAAATTAAAAAGCCCCAAAGGAATGTTTTGAGCTCAAAAAAAGTTCAGGAGAAATATCTTCCCGAAAAAGAAATAGCAAAAGGTAAATTCATTTTGAAGGTACCTTGTCTTTAGAAACTGAACATGGTTGCAGTAAAAAGCATTGCAACCATGAAATACTGAAATTGGTCAAAATACACAGAGAACATTAGTTAATTGTTCTAAGTAAGATTCATGAAAAAAGTATTATCAGTTTTTCATTCTGGTTTCCGGTATAATTTTTCTGTTATATTTGACCTAATATCCTTCCAGAATAGGAAAAAATACTTTCACACGAAGTGTAATCTTCTAAATTTCAATCAGTCTTTTCAATTAAAAATTATTTCAGTTTCGTATTAAAAAAAAATAATCTGAGGAAAATTAATTAATTTCCAAACTTTCTATGGAAAATTAAAAGCAAAGAAAACAATAAAGCACTCTATTAAAAGCCCAGTTTAAAACCATGTATTTTTAATTTTAGAATTTAGTAAAAGCACTTATCTAAATATCAGAATACTATTTTATTTCACTAGAATACTAATGTATTTCATTATTTAAAGTAATTTCAACCATGCACAACTTGAGAGATTCATTATTCTGTGATGTGTGTAGGTTGCCTGATTCTTGGTTAGTTTGAAGTCTATTTCTAAGCATATTTTACACAAAAGGCTTATGACCCCTTGTATTATAGAAAGTGGTTTAATTGCATGACATAGTGGAATTGAGTGGGGAATATTTCTGAGTGCAACACATATTATTGCATTTGTACTCTAAGCATGAAAAGTGTTTCATAATGCCATGGGTTTTACATTTAAAAAAACTGCAGTTGGAAGCACAGTTATATCATCTGAATGATTAGAATAAAAAATCTTAAATTATTGTAGTTATAAGAACTTGAGGGCATAACTGACTTTTTAAAAATGTTCTATAATTTTCCTAAATGTCTGAGTACTATGAACATGACAGAAAAATGTTCATTTTTTTCCTTGCAGAAATGTTTTATTTAGTAGTTGTTTTATGTCCCTCTTATTCCTGCTAAGTCTGTATCATTATAAAGCATATTTCTTTAAATTTAACTTCTGCTCTCATGTTAATAGTGTCTTTGATTTGTTGTTTTCAGCTGCTGCAGGGTGTATGTGCTGACTGAACTGGCTTTATTCATATGGAGAAAAATGCTATATACTGATGTCCAATGGGCATATCATTTCTAAGCAGTACTAGTTTCTCAAATTACTGCATTGGCAGTGTTGATCTCTAATGGTCTTTCTGAAGATGCACGGTCTCTACCACACCTAGCTCAATTATAGGACGATTAGTAAATTGCACCTTTTAAAATTCCAGAAATATGTGAATAAATAGCATCAAATGAGAGAATAGCTCTAACATTTTCACTGCTCTGTGTGATCCATAGCATCGGCTTGGAAGCTGACTTGAGGGGAGTCACGCTGTGCCCCAGGAACACCCGGGCATTTGAGAAGATGTATCCCTGAGGGAGAAGTGTCCCCAGAGCCCCATTATCTGATGCCAGCAGCAAGGAGTCAGGATATCTGCTTTCCCTTTGGAGAAGCACACACAAAATTAATTGGAGGCAGAAAAGTCCCTGCATTGTAAGATTTGTCTGTTGAAGCCAGGAGAGCTTTAGATTCCTAGTCTATAAGCCATAATTATTTGACTTAATAATACTTATGTAGTCAAGTCTAGTTATTAATAACACACTGGTGCTTTGAAACATCTGATATTCATTTAACCCCAGATATGATCCTCCTGTATTTATGAAGGTTAAGGTTTTCTTTATTTCTTCTCTATACACTGCTCTTCCGTTGTTCAAATCTGCACACTGGTCTGTGTTTTAGCTTTTGTTGTTCACTTAACCAATTAAATTTCTACTTTACTCTTTGATTATTTGGGTGTAGAACTTTGTCCCAGAAATTCCACCCCCCTTCTCCCACCTCCCATCCTATAACCCATCTGAAGAACTTCATTCTGATTCTGTAACATTTCCCAGTGCTTATAACAAAAGCTATTTATTTTCTGGGCAAGGCAAATAGTTATCAGCTCTGATCTATCCCACAAATGGGACAAAAGTGTAACAACAGCAGAATGATGTCTAGAACAGTTCATCACTCTTTGGAGGCTTATTTTGAGTGGCTTTGGGTGAGTTGTATGCTAGGGCCACCAAAAGCTCTAACTTCCTTCCTTTTGTTTCCATATTTTAGCCTTTCTTTTGATGCTAGTTTTTTGCTTTGGGTTGATTTTGAAGTAACACCTTATAATGCAGAAACAAGAGCAGCTTCCCTCTGGTGATTTATTGAAACAACATTTCCAGTATCACTTCAAAATTGACTCACTCCTGCTTTTGTCAAGGACATAATTGTTTGAAGAGGTTAGATTATGTCGTCAAAACCAGTGTCATACTTTGAAAGGAATCTTTAATTGCCTTTTATTTTTTTTGTGATCTGCAATTAATGTCACAATTTTCTGCATACCAGAATAAGAGACAATAGAGCAAGATATACCATATAGGCTAGATCTGTAGACATAAATCATAACTGAACAGGTTGTGTGTCACTCAGATGACTTGCTAAAGATTTCAACTTTTTTCTGCATTGTAGTTTGCAAATTTCAAGTTAGAGACTCTTTTTTTTTTTTTTTCTGTAAATGAGTGTTGAATAGTTCATGATCTTTATCTAGAGTCAGTCTTAGCCCAAGACTAGACACAAAGAACTACTAAGGTTTCTAATGGGCTGCTAGTTAAGACAAAGATGGTAGTGTAGTATATTATGGGTAACTTCATGTCTTTATTTATACGGGCATGGTTCACACAAAATGGCAAATGCAACAAGTGATGTTTTTGTAAGTGTCATGACACCTTCCAAATGAGGTAGTTTAAAAAAACCCAGATAAGTCCGTGGAAAAGGGAAGCCTGTCCTACAGTTAATTCCAGATTTGAGGATGCAAACTGAGTAATGTGACATGGAGAGAAAGTGGAGCAATTTGCCAAGGCTGACTTGAACTGCCTCTGTGGTGCCCTGGTGATGAAGATGCTATATTAATGTGAGCCTCAACCCACACTGAAGACTAAATGAATACTCTTGAGTCAGTTTTAGACCTTTATTTTGGACAGGGTTGAGTTTCCCATTCTCCTTAATAATCTGTGCAGCAGGCTATCCTAAGTCATGTTGGCATCACCACACAGGGAAATCTGCTATAGGACATGTTGTTCTCTGGATATTTCTACGCATGTGCATGTATGGGACATTCATCTTATACACAAATCTTAAATAATCTCAGGCCATAGTTGCATGGTCGTTTTAAAACAACATAAATTGCGTCTGGGGCTGAGGAAGCACCTTTGCTCATGTCTTTCCTCTGTCCCAAAAATGAACCCATTCATGGGGTTATAGTCTCCCTGCCATCAATAGAAACAGAGGGAGAAGTGGGTGGGATCTCTGCAGTAACTCAGATCAAGCATTTGGCATGGCCTTCTGCAGAGAGTGCCAGGGCAGTGGTATCATGAGAGAAGCAGATGGATGCTGTGGGTGTTGAAGGGCAGGTGAGACAGCACATTCCACCTGAAGAATATTGTGGATGAGCATCGGGTTAGGAGGCAAAGCAGACAGTTTGCAGTATGGATACTGTTTGATTTTGTCCAAGGGAGAATTGAAGATTCAATAAGGCAAAAGCCTCTGGGCCACTGCAGGCATGAAGGAGTCAGCTCCTTGGTGTCTAATAAAAAGCTAGTGTAGATTTAATTACAATAAGGAGATATCTAAGCAAGGATGATCCCCTTGTGGTCAAGTAGGTTAATTTTAGGTCCTTATAGGTCATTGCAGGCAGTGAATCTAAAAAGAAAGATCAAGGGGAAAAATTAATTTTGTAAAGTAACTGTTTGACAAAGGTGAAGAGCCAATGTTTTCAAAGCCCTCTTCAGTCCATTTGTTTCATCAAATTAAGGAAAAGAACAGAAAAAGGGCATATCTACTATTTTTCAAGATTTTGGTGGGCTGTATATTTCCAGTGAGTTAGTAATTAGTCTCTTACTGTCCTTGATCTATGTAAAGGAGGAATAGGGACAAGCATTTCAGAAGCTGTAAAAGCTTTATCTTTCAATTATTGTTGTTGAGAACATGGAGTACTCAAAGGAGCTGTTTGAAAGGAAAGTGTAGCTTTTACAGCTTCCAAAATTGTTGTGACAGGCGTTATTGTGGTCCATGTCTTATCTTTTTCTGAGGAAATTGAAAGTGAGCAGCCACTTTAAAAGCTTTTTTCTGTCCTTCTCCCAGCCTCCCACCAACATGTTAAATGGGATGTAACTTTGTGCCTCAAGAGTGATGTCTAATCTGATGAGTCTTTTGAGCTGAGTGCTTTCCTCTTAACTCTCCAAGCTCTTTCTGTACAAATGAATTCAGAGAGCAGGAAGCTTCTTGATGTTATTTTGCATTTATCTTTCACACATACAAGTAGGCTAGTGATGCATTATTCCGATTTTAAGGAACTCAGGGTCTCCTAAGCCATGAAGAAAGGGCTTTATGTTGGGAGTGAATGAAAGAGGCTTCATACAACCTTAAAATATTACCCTGAGAACAGCATATGTTTTCTTTTATGTCTGGTTTTTTTTGTTCTTTATCTGTGTTAGAGAGACCAGCCAAGCTAATTTTGAAGTATTCTTGTACTCAAGAGAATTCAAGGCTTCTGTTTGCTTGATGTTTTGCTTGGATGTGTAAAGAAAGGGTTGTATAGCACACAGCACACAGCATAGGACCAGGTGAACTACTGAGCATGCTGTCACATCTCTCTGTGTTGCTGTTGGCTGAAATAAGGGATTCAAATGCAGTAAAAATTAACTTCACAGAGGAAAAAAGAGTAAATCTTTTGGGAGGTTCTGATCTGGTCTCTTGAGGTTTTTTCAAATTCCAAAAGCAATAGTAAAATCCAAAATTATATAGCATGTAAAGAATTAGTTTCATTCCTGATGATGTGACATGTAATTTCAACTGCTGATAATCTATACAACTATAGTTATAATTGCTTAACTTGAAGTCAAACACTATATTATCTAGGCATCAAAAATCTTGACACTTAATACTTCCAAGTCCTTCTCCACTATTGCTTTAAATTCATGTTAGCCATGTTTAAGATTTAAAATAATTGGGATTTATAATTTAATGTAATATTGCTTGCTGAAGAGTACTTGGCTTTTCACAAGACTTTTTCAGGGAAAGAATAATTAAAATAAATGCGGAATTCAGAAAGACTTGGTTTATTGTAATATAAATTTTATATTAGAAAAATTAATTGAGAGCAAAGTTAACAAAAGTGAAGGCCAATAGTTAAAGTTTAGTAATTTGTAATGGTTTTCATTTTAGACAGTCAGTGAAGGCAAATATTTCATCTTTAGATTTGTATACAAGTTTTCTGCTAAAATTAATGGAAAGTAGGCAGAGCTAACCGTGGGATGAAATGTTGAAAAAGAAAACGCTCATGTGTAGAATCCACTGGCTTAAAAATACACTGGCAACTTCTACCAGACATCATATTTTTCACTGCACATGCAACAGGGAGTGTGTAGGTTACTTTCTACATGTGTATGTATGTAACCGTTGATGCCAAGACTGCACCAAATTGCCATTAAATAATGAAAAATATGATGTTTCAATTCCATTTCATTAATTTATATTTAGAAACTAAGAACAAATCTAGAATGGGGCATAACAGCAAGACCTACTTTGCTAAGATTTACCCCTAAGGCAAACTCCACTTGCACCCTTGTCACTCAGTCTGGATCCCAACACTTCCTTTTTCAACCCATGGTTTGAGGAGAAAAGGGAAAATTCATGGAGTTATGCAATTGTTCATAGGGAGGTCATTTAGATGCTGGTGAAACAAGCCTTGTGGTTTAATTCAGGAATTATCAGAAAGCTCTGAAGTATTGCTACAATGACAGCTGATCCAAGGAATCCCTACACTTTAGTCCATATAATTTGTTTCCTCTACTGTAAAGTGATTTGGCTTTTTCAGAAGAAATCTACTTTTCACAGGAAACCCAAATTTATCTTTTCTTGATCCTGATCTTGAAATAGTTCTTCTAAACATATAGATCTCATACGTTCAAATTATTGTTGTGCTCCTCTGAAACGGTGCTTCATTCACCTTTCTTGTTTCCCTGAAATCCTCTGTAGGACAGATACTGCTCATAAACTTCTCCTACTGCATACAAGGAAAGATGACTCAGGAGAGTGATGTTTTCTAAGAGCCTGTACATGGAGTGGGAGTATAAGCAAACTTCAGAAAAAAAATTCTTTGGAGTTCTAGCAAAAAATTGTATTTTAAGTATCATGTACTTTTTCTGAAACTTTCGGTGGAAAAACCTTCACTATTCTAATCATCTTCAAATCTTTTATTACAATGGAGAAGAGAGCAAGAAAGCCAAAACTGCATATGAGACTCACTTTGTTACTATCTTCCATTCAAAAATACACACATACCTAATGAGCACTATGATACTGGCATAGAAATATCTCTGCAAGATAGAAAATAGTTACAGAAACAGAAAGTTTCAGAACAGTTACAGAAAGAAGTTAGGACCTAAAAGCATTATTTTGTCTGTGCAGGTTACAGGGCAGAAGTCTGCAAAGTTTCCTCTCTGCAGTGAGTTTAAAAAAAAAAAAAAAAAAATCAAAGGGAAAGTAAACAGAACATCTATAAAATATCTAGAAACCAGTGAGATATATATGGCAGCAGACATTTTTTCCATTTTTCACTGAGAAATGTGTCTCATTGAAAGAGGTAGAGGGGGAAAAAAAAAATGACCTTCTTTCAAGTCTCCCCTATTCTCCTTTTCATGAATAAGGACTCAAACGGAGCCTTTTGAATCACTATACTCCTTATTTTGCATTTGTGAAATGCCAATCATACCCCTCAAGAGAAAGTGCCATATATTTCTTTTGATAGCATGCTATTGACTCTTTGTCTCATTAATGTCTAAAATAAAAGTTCTTTCTTAAAAATAAAAAATAAAAATTAGTATTTGCTGTGAAAGAGGCTTTTAATAAATTGCTCTCTTGTAACTGACATTCTGTTCCTATGGTTTAGTGGTAAATATACTTCTCTTAATACCTACCTCATAATGGATCTACTGATATCGTGGGTATATTAAAAATGTACCACCTTGAGAAAAGTATTTCTTATTATATATAAATCTAGATAATAGGAACTTCGGAAAAGTGAAAAGTTACAGGATTCATCACAGCCCTAAAGACAAAGAATTGTAAGGCTTTCAGGTTTCCTCTTTGGTGCTTATAGAACCTCTTCATTTAATCTTTGGTGTTTTTGTTGTTATACTATCACAAAAGGCTGGTCTCTTCTTTTAATGGACTTGAACATGGAAGGAGCTATTTCAGATGCCTCACTCCATTTTCAGCTTCTCTAACCCGTTGTTTTTTTCAGTGTCAGTGCTATGTGAGACCAAAAAGTTACTTTCGTACCCAAATGACGATCTCATATTCAGCTAGATCAGGTAGTGAGTCAGTCTCATAGGTATGGAAGTTTTTAAGTTCCCAATAATGTTTTTCTTATTCTTCTCCCTCTCCCTCTCCCTCTCCCTCTCCTTCTCCCTCTCCCATCTTGATGTTGTTTCTGCAGATAAAGACATTAATTTTAAGCCTAGAGAAGCAAATAAAATACACATCTGCAGTCTCCAGCAAGAGGGGGAGAAGAGAGAGACTTGCACCAAGAGCTTTGGGAATTATTTTCCAAACACCCATGCATCAGATACGCCTAAATTAAACAAAAAAGCAAACAAACAAACAACAACCAAAAAACCCAAACCTAACCCAAAAAACCTCAACACAAACAAGAAAACAAGCAACCTCCCCCCCCCCAAGAACTTGTAATTTATGAATTTCTACAGTTTAAATATTACTGAGCACACATTCTTTTCTGCCTGTTCTCTCAGGCAAGTCTCACAGGGCCTCAGTAGCTTCCTGTGGAGCTAGTACGGCAGAGTTCTTTGGAACCACCACCATATCTGAGAGAGGAGAAAATGAAGAAGTGAAGTACACTGAGCATGAAGATCCCTCTTCTCCAACCTCTGCCTATATGTATTATCATTCTTTGTGATTCTCTCAGTCTTTTTCATCTTTGTCATATCTTTTTCCCCTTCAAAATTTATCTAGACATAAAACTTCTGTTCATCTCATCAGACAAAATCTGAGAGAAGAGTACTGAGGTTGCTGCCTCAGTCAGAGAGGCTGAAAATTGATGATGGTATGGATTCCTAAAAGAGTTGTGCAAAGCATTGAGGGGGACTAGCCAGACAATGGAAATCTTTTCCCATCCTCCACTTATGTCTGTCTTTCTTCCTGTAAATATGAAGAAACATATTTTCAGGACCACACTGAGGGGGAATGAATGGTCACCTTTTGTGGTCTCCACTTGTTCCTGTGAAAGTACAGTGGTCATTTTCACAGTCACCTCTGGAGCAATGTGAAGATTTATGGCTAAGTTCTGCCTTTCTTGCTGGGAGGCATACTCTATCACTGCTGCTGGAAGGTGGAGCAATAAACTACTGTGTCCAGAGAATGAGTGTAAACCAAGCTAATGCTTTGCTTCTCACCCATCCTCGCCTTACTTGTGGGCTGATGGTCACTTTGCAAATGACAAGTCACTCACAAGTTAGGTGGCACTCTGTAGCACTTCTTAAGTCAGAAGTGAGAAATACAGCATAATTACAAATGTTTCAAAAACATTCATGTCTTAAGGTTGCATACTCTTAACTATGTTTTTGCCTTTCCTCACTGTTTTGTTACATTCTTGTTTGATTGCCTGTGAAATGGATATACAGGGAGAAATTCAGCAGGATATTCGTAGCCACTAAAACAGTCTCTGACCATCCTGGCTGAGCAGCTAAAGCTTAACACTTTACTTGCATGTTCTTACTTTTGCGTGGCTTTTTACTTGCTAAAAATACTAAAGGCTTCACAGAACGGTTCTTGCTTGAGGTGGCAGAGATTCACCTGTGTTACATTAAGAAAACTTGTGATGGAGAAAATAAAGTTCTGGACTTTCACCACCCCCATCACCTTCTGGAAGGCTTGAAAGGTTTTATCCTGGAGCTGTCTGAACCAGCCAGAGTCCTTGGAACAAATACTTGCTGAATATAGGGACACCCTAAAATATGGTAAAGTAACAAAAACATACATGCTTCACTTTTTTTCATTGTTTTGTGGATGCTTGAAAAATTGATTTGTGGATTAGACTAGATTAGTATGAAAAGCTGAGGTTTACCAAATGTGTAGAATACATTTTGTGGCAATTCTGTATTTCCAGTGGTGTTTATAATGTTCTAAAAAGATTTTGTTATTATAGAAGATATATGATGGAAAGAGGTGTACTACTCTGGAATCAGCTAATAGATCAGAAGAGTTATTTATGCTGTTTTATCTGCATGGTCAGTGACAAAAAAGTAGGCTTCTAAATTGGGTACAATAAATATTACTTCATAACTTAGGTACTAAAGTTTGATATGTACCTACAAATGCAGGAAGAAAATGCTCTCCTTACTCCCTCATTGATGACAAAGTTATTTGAAACACTGATACTTTTGCAAATCTGGATTGGTTTTTGCATTGTTCCATTTTCCCCCTCCTAATTATGGCATTGTTTATGACATGCTTGACTGAGTTCCCATGTCCTTTTTGTCCATCTCTTTTCACCTAACTTTTATGCTGCTTTTACAGAGGCATTAAGCAGAACATAGTCCTTAACTCAGTACAGTCCAGGAAGTAACAGAAAGAGGTAAAAACATTCAAATTTGTTCAGATATTCAAGAACATATGGAGTTTTGGATCTAAAGAAAATAGGATGCTTGTGAACATCTGCCAAAATAACTAACTTCAGCAAACATGTATGTGTCATCCTAATGTACTTATTAAATTTAGTTAATTTTTTTTAATGGTGCCTAATGCTTTACAGCCTCCATTATATCCTTTTCTGAGGAATGTATCTTTTCCAACATTAGTGTGAAACATGCTATTTTTTTGTGTTCTGTATTGATCTGCATATCCTTTTAACTACTCACTTCATGAAAGCTAATAGAGACTGTTCTGAGAAAACTATTTATTACACAGAATCTGTTTTACCCATCTGTCATTTTAGGACATCCTCACTACTTCAATCAAGTTTTTAGTTGTCTTGACACTACTGGTTTAGTTGGGGAATGGTTCACAGTTACAGTGAATACTAATATGTATGTACTCTAAAAGCCAGTCTTTTGTAGTAAATGAAGTTATAGCAATTGCTCCTGTATCTTGGCTTTTTAGTACAGATAAACCCAAGGTGTGATCATATATTTGTTTTTTCAGTAGTGGTGGACAGCATCTGTGTAAAGCATTCCTTTCCTGATTATATTCCCACTTCTCCCCTGTTCAGCAAGGCATATGACAAACCAGTGCTGGGCAGCCAGCCATGTCTGAGAGCCTTAGCTGAGAGCTACTACTTGTATTTGATATGAAATTTTATTTGCAAAGGACTGAAAAGGTCTCATTCACCTATGACAGGCTATAGTATAATTTGCAAGGGTAAAAGGCCACGAGCCACAGTTTTTCATTCCTGATGTTTGCAATTAAGTTAAGCATGCATTCTGCTTCATTGGTAATAGCAAAGCCATTGTTTATAAACACTTTGAGTATCATTCTGACAATCGGGCATGCAAACATTGCTTATTACTTATTAGCCTAAATTTCTGCACTCCAGGCAAACTTGGCCATATGGAAAAAATTGCAAGCAGAAGGTCAAAAAGCCATCCATTAGTCTGCCTGAAGTTTCAGATTTTTCCTCCCTTGCTTTAAAACACAGCTTCTTATTTGTTGCTTCTTCCTGATGCTAATTGTTGCCTAATGTTCGAGGTTACCCTGGCCTGGTTTTTAGTTCACATGATGATGTGATATATTAATCTGGGCTGGTTAGATTATAGTTGCTTTGGTATTCTAAGCTAAATTCATAAGACTTAACTTGAAAAAAGCAATGCTTCAGTGTCATTTCCTAGAGCTTAACAGAACTTCGCTGGAAGCAAGTGGTGCAGGAATGCTGCTGACTGTCAATGAGGCTGTATTGAATAAATTTATTATATCACTTGGTTGTAGCCATGTACAATAATTGAATAGGAAGAAAGTTTGTAGCAATGTTCAATTAAAGGAAAGGGAGAAAACTTTCCCTTGGGCTCTAGTACTAGGCAACAGTACATAATTATGCCTTATAATCATACATTATAAATCTATTTTCAGGTAGAAATCTATATGGCTTTGTAGTCTCTTAGAGCAGTATAAACTAAGTAAAACTGATTTTAATTTCAAGTCATCAAATAATGTAATATTTTTGTATATTACATAATCTACTTGTGCCAAACCCAGGGCATTGTCCTCTGCATTACATGTGACAGAAAATAACCTGCAAGCCTTTTCCCCCTGTAAATACTTGCTACTGGCTGGGAATTGAGGCTGCTTTCAGACCTGTTTGGAGTTGGATGGTTAAGTGGGCTGGTACGGCACCAAAACATCTGTGTACTAAATGTGCTTTACTAGGTAGTGTTGGTTTCCTGACTGTCTTACAAGCCAATTTTGGTTCAAAAAAATTTTGACTCTTTCTACAGCACATCAGGTAGCTGTGAAACCCTCTTACTCCACAGAGCATAAATTGACAGGGTTGTAATTTTACCTTAAATGAGCCCACAATATTTTGGGGTTATATCAGTCTCACAGAGCAAGTATTGAAGGTGATGGTGTAGCACAAAAACTCTGCTACATAGTCCAGTGTTAATATTCAGCAAAAATAACTGAAGCCATGATTCTGAAATGCTGGAATATTTCAGTCCAGGGAGCTGTAATTCACAGCTCACATAAATTCAGTTAGTTTTGTAGTAAAAATCTAAGTGTGAACTACAGTTAATAGATGCTGTAGGTACAGTCACAGACTGTGGTTACCCCTTAACATGTCTGTCCATCAAAAACGCAGCATCTTTCTCCTCTGCAGAAAGGCAAATATTAATGCACCCTGGTCTTGCAAAAACCAAAACATCCATTTGATCATGTTTCTCATGCATTGTGAAATACTCTTAAAATAAGCTGTTTTAAAAAAAAAAAAACAAAAACAAAAACAAAACCCACCTGCTAATATCAAATTTGATTTTATTTTTTTTTTTTTTTACAGGATGAACTTTAAGACATTTCAAAAATAAACTCATTCTCAGCTGAAAGAACATGATTAGGGATATGAACATCAGAATTAACTGTGGGAGTTTTCTTCTTGTTTTTTTTTTTCCCCACTGGTAATAAACAACTGACAAAACTGTCAGATGGCCATGAACCTGTGGTATCACTATGTAGTCGAGTGTTTTTTATTTGTTTCTTAAATTTAATCAAATAACCGTTGTTCTATTTTTTAGGAAGAGAATCACTCAGTCCTTTGTTATGAAGATGCATAAAGAGTTCAGCTCCCTCTTTTTCATGGGCAAAGATGGGATGACTGTGTGACCAGGCTGCTCCTACTCATATCTGTGTGTCAAAAAGAAACAGTGATGCATGCAGAGGGCATCTGGGTGACATTGCTCTGCCCTGCAGCCACTTTGGCCAAGTCACCGTGTGCTTGTCATGTCTTGCTGCTGCAACAAACTGTAAAAGAGCTGTGATGTGCGCTGAAAAGCTTTCTGGGGTTTGATCCCAAGCCAAGATTGCTGGGTGGATTGTATGGTGAGATGAGTGGGCTTGGCACAGAGCTCCTTGGCCCTGACCTTCACTAGAGGTTAGGGAGTGAGGGGTTTGTGAAAGAAAGCAACACCCTCTGGGGGTTAAAAGCTGACACTAGGATTTCAACAACTTTGGAAAAACGGACCATTTTTTTCCCAAGTGTCAGAATCTACCTGGTAGGACTACGGTGACTCACGGTCAGGGAGACAACCAAGCTGTTTTCCTTTTTCCTTTTTCCTACTCCGTTTTCCTACTTCCCCATCCTGCTCCCAGCCCTATCTCGGGAACTCCCTCAGAACACCCTGGCAATATAGGTGTGATGGTCATGCCATTCAGTGATGTGGCTGCACACTTTTGACTATTTATTCAACTCTTGCATAGATTTTGGCTAATGTAGCTCATACTAAGGCATGATGTATGCTGAGAGCACTGCCATTAGGCCAAAGTGAGAGCACTGCGTAGGCAGGTCAGGTGGTCAGAAAGAGTTAAAGGGCTGTTATGCAGCCATTCTCATACACAAATTTCTGTTCATCATCTATGTCTGACAGTTTTGTTAGAATCTGCTACCTTCTGGAAACGGTACAGATCACACTTCCAAGCTAGAATGTCCAAAATATCGGCTTACCCCCCAAAAATTTTAAGGGAATTCCAATGCTGAGGCCTTCATGCTTCTGATTGTGATACAAGGCACACCCACACTGTTGTGAAGGAGGAAGGAGGAGCACACTCACTGTGGGCTAGGTCACTTTCTTTTATCCTTAAAAGTGCACAAATTGAATTATGTGTTATAAGTTATGAAACCTTAGGACCTGAAGGGCAAATGACTGAGTTCATGTGATAGGTTACTTTCATGAAAGGGGATTGAGCAACTGTTTGTCATGATTGTTTGTTGTATTTCTTAGTGAGCTCCTGAAATAAAGTTTAAATCAGAGTATATTGTCCTGTAAACTCAAGATATTCAAATGGACCGTAAAGGTCCTCTGAGAGGTCTGATTGCCTCAAGTGCTTGGACAAGAACAGTGTGACCTTATAGCTGTAGGATGGGGTCACCCTGATGCTGCTTCCTCAGCTGTGCTTTGGGGAGTGTAATTTCAGAGGGCAGTGCTCTCTCCTTGCTTGCATTGTTTTGTCACTGTGAAGTCATGTGACAAAACGAAGCAAAGCCTGTCATGGTTTTGGTTTTCCACTTTAAAGCCAAGGATAATAGTATCCAAAGAAAAGTGATGGAGAAAGTTTAGATAAATTTGTTCCCATATGTTATGCAAGTCTCCTAATGTTTGATTTGACAAATTCTAAGTAGCTATACATCTCAGTGCTTTTGTTTATGGCTTTAGAACTGTCTACACCAACCAATGCTCAAGTAACTGAACACTTATTAAGTGGTATCACGGATACTTACTGAGTATTCATAATACAAATGTCATGTTACTACTATATTTTAAATGGTTAATGATAGATATTGCATTGCTATATGGTAGTTTTAATAATAATGCCATCAAAATCTACAAGGAACAGTGCAAATTGCTTAACCCCTGTTACTGACTGAAAGTGTTTAGTAAATTGGAAAGTACCATGCTTATGCAATTGTCTATGAATAAATAGACAGTTTAATACTGTCTATTTATTAAATCCATTAACTTAATACTGTTTGGCAGTATTAAGTTAATGGATGGGCTTGATGATCTTGGAGATCTTTTCCAAACTAAATGATTCTACATGTATCAGAATGCATTAGGAAACCATATGAGGAAAAAATGTTAGCTTCCTGTATGGCATGCACAACTCAATGCATTGCAGAAGACTGACATAAAAACAGGGTTCAGTTTTATAAGTTGCTTTTTGCAGGTCTTTATTCAGGGCTTACCCTGTTCAGTAAGTAAAGAGTAGCTGTTATACTTGACAAAAAAGTGGACTAAGACATAATGTGCTCTCATGGATATATTCTGCGATCTCGTTATTTTTTGCCTCTAGGAGATGGTGCTTCTGCTCCCTGTTGCCTTAACAGTATAATCTGTTGACTCAGGCTCAGAGTCTGTACTCTGAAGCATGGCAAGCAAGTCAGAAACTTGGTGTATTCTGATGTATAAAATTTTCTTTGCTGACACTCAAAAGTAGGATGGACTCTTCCCTCTCCCTGGGCAGCAGGGACATCCCTGCCAGGGTTTCTCCTCTGCTTCCAGTGGAGCCCCCTGTGTCTGGGTGGGGCAGTCCCAGTTGCTCCACACAGGGACCACCCCAGCAGAACCCCCAGTGCTGGTGCTGCCAGCAGGACACCTGCATCTAAGGCATAATTAAAAAATGAATTTAATGTAATCACATTGAAATTAATGACACTGAAAAAAAGTAGAAACTATTGGGTTTAGAGGGTTTTGCCCTGACAGCTGACTTCTAGCTCACCAAAAAAGCTTCCTGGTCCATAAATGGCTTTACAAAGCAGTTACTTAGTAAATGGAGTTTTCCATAGGGCAGTATTAAGGAAGAGGTTGGGTATGGCCCTATGAGGCAGTGCTGATCAGCAAACTGGTGCTCCAGCTTTTTCCTACTTACCCAACAGTGCTGAGGCATGGGTGGTTGCTGCTCATCCTATTCTTGCCTGTATACAGGGCTGAGACAGAGCCTGTACATCACCAAAGACAACATGTACATCATTAAATGCCTGAAAGAGGAATGTAAGGATTTCTATGCATAAATGACACATGAATGCTTTTCACAAACGTTAAGGTAGTTCTTGGATGGAAAGAGGCTGAGGAAGATGAACTTGGGAATCAGTTTTTCCTCTAGTGTTGGTTTTTATTTTTCTCAACGTTTTTTGTGTTGACATGAATGAACTTAGTAGTATGGTAAATACGGTAAATAAAAAAGAACACATAGAACTATCAAGAATCTTAGTAGTAGAATCTGGTTTTCCTGTATAATTAAAGAGTAATCAGAAGAATAAATTACATTATTCTCTTTGGTTCTTTTTTCTCTTGATATTTGACAGTAAGAAAATTATTCCATCTGATTTGGAAACTGAAATACTGAAAATCGACATGTTGTTGTTGTTTACCCTCTCATTTATAATGTTAATGTGGAGTTGAATCCAACAATACGATATGAAATCTGGCATCATTAACTTACATAAAGTTGTCATTGATACTGATTGTAAACGACAGTGCAGGATATATTCCTCATCCCTAGAAGTTATGAAATAGTTGAAAAATCTATTTTTGAAGAGAATGAGAACTGACTAACAATTTTCATCAAATTCTGGCCTACTGTTTCAGTCAGTTTTCTCCAAATTGAGGAAAACTTGAAATGTCCAACTTTGATATACTTTTTAATGAAATGTGTTAACTCTGTTGGCTCACAGATAAATTGTTTAAACAAGTAACTTAAAATTACTTTGGTATTCAATGCATAAATATTTCATTTCAGGTTGATCTGAAATAGGGGTTTTGTTATTGTTCAATTGCTTTTCACGCTGCTGAAACTATGTGTTTGGGGGAAGAGCCAAGAAAGTGTAGAAAATGTTCTTCAGCATCATTACCGTTACAGCAGGGATGGCATCTATATTTGCAAAAGCACTTAAGGCCCTGTGGTGTCTTTGGATACTTTCTGTTTAAAAGTAATGGAAGTTTTCTGATAGACAACGATACTTGGGATGTATTTTCTGATAAATATATGAAGTTATTTCACACACAAATAGAAGCAATCCTATAGATAAAGTACCATTACAATTTATTTTCGAGGGGGGTATTGTTTGTTTGGGGGTTTTTTGTTTGGTTGTGGGGGTTTTTTTTTGGTTGCTATCATTTATTGGTTTTTTTTCTGGAAGATCACTTTTTTTTTCCAGTTCACCCTGAAATGGAATAGGAATTTAAGAAATGGGAAGAGATGCGATAGTAAAGAGGAATGTTCTTTATTATAAATTATGGATAAAAGTTTTGTGTGCACTCATGCAGTAATACAGCACATACCAATTCAAAGATGGTTTTTCTTGTGTTAGCTAAGCCAGCTCAAAAAATTAAACACAGTACCTGTGCAACATTTTAGCTGCTGAATTCCTGTCTGTCTTCAGAGCTGTCATTCAGTTTACCCTCTTGTTTCAGGTTATTTGGCATGTAACAAAGTAAGGTTGATTATGCTTCCCGAACAAAATTCCTAGCTTTGGTATGTGGATATAGGGATGAAGTTGCTAATTTTCTTTTGAGGACATTGCTCTTGTTGTGAAGTGGTATGAATAATTATGGCCTATATTTTTAGCCAATTTTAGGATTTCATTTACTAAAGAGTCTTAATTTTTCAAATTTACAAGATCATAGCAGCTCTAATCCATTAGCTCCACCCAAAAACTTCTAGATAGATGTGATAAATATGCTTCCATGCTGCATATTAGGAAACTATTTTGAGGAAATTTTGCCTGTTGCACATAAAAACAGTTGAATGCTGAGGTGGACAGCATAGATTTCTTCCATAGATTGTTCCTTTTGGGGGAAGTGGACTAAAATCCAGAAATGAGCTCAAAGATCTTGCAAGGTTGTGTAAGCCAAACTTATCTTTGCTTATGCATTTAAAGATTTAAAACTGAAACATAGTATTGTTATTACCACTGCATGGTACAGCATCTGATTTCTGATTCTTCCAACAAACACAGAATTAATTTTCCTAAGCTGTTGCAAATATTTGTCTCTTAGTATGAATCAGAAGAGCACACTACTCACTTCTCTTGTCTTTTCATTAAAATGCCTGTGGAAGCTGACATTCTTCCAAGAGCAAAGCTTGCTTGCCAAATTAATGCCTGGCAAACAGAATATAGAACAGTAAAACTTAATATTTGTACTGCTATTTACGTTAGTACAGTGTATGGAGTTCAGTGTGTCTGGGAGTTTTATTTGCAAAAGAAGTCAGCATTCAGTTGGGATAGGTGTAAATTTATAGCATGGTAGTTACTTCTATTTCCTTATGCAAATAGTTCTTTGAATACTCAGCATGAGATGGTTTTCAAAATGCAGCAACCAGCCTCTCATGGAGATACTTGGAGCTGACACAGGGAATACAACATTATTTTATAGCCTTGCTAAGTGCTCACTAAGTTTCTCATGCAGACAATCCACAGGATAATGTTGCAGTGGGTTCATTAATCATCTTTAGGGGTTCATAGATTTTAACCTTGACATTTTATGGCAAAGGCACTCAACTCACCCATGAGATACTATTATGAGAAATCAACAGCATAGGTTACTTGATGGTTAGATTTACCAATGCCTGTGCTGCCAATTCTAAACCACCAGAGCAGCAGGAAACATTGTGTTGGACTTAAAATTAAATGCCTAAAAAACACACCGGGAGAATGGTTACTTTTAATATAACATGATGCTTCCTCTCATTTGACTGGCTGTTAATTTTCATGGTTTTAAGCTGAAAAGATCATCTTACTACTTCATTACGTTTTATTTCTCTTCAGTTAATGGAGGTGTGGCTTTGAGCAAGGAAAGATTTTTAGTCCAGTTTGTTTGCCTTTAAACTCCAGTTTAAAAGAAAAAACTGAATTTTTCTAAAGAGTTATTTGCACATATATCATTACAAATTGACCATCATATTGTTTTAAGAGGATATTCTGAGATGTTGTAGCCAGATGCACACAGGCTATCTGTTCCAGCCAGGTTAATAGTGTGATACAGCTTTTGTCACAGGGCACAAGACAGTGTGGCCCACATGTCTTTGACCTTTGGTTGATATGGAAAGAAAAGGTAGAAAAAGAACTCTGAAAATGCAGGTTTATTTCAGAAATCTTAAGTATTATTTTTCCTATTTCAGACTGTTAAACATTCAAAAATAAAGTTAAAATTAAACTTTAGATTGGATTGAAGCAGGAAATACAATCACAGAATCATAGAATGTTTGTGTTGGAAGGGACCTTAAAGATTATCTAGTTTCAATTCCTCTACCATGGCTAGGGATACCTTTCACTGGGTGCTCAGAGCTCCATCCAGTCTGCCCCTGAACACTTCTAGGATGAGGCATCCACAGCTTCTCAGGGCAACCTGTTGCAGTCTCTCCACTCTCACAATAAAGAATTGCTTCTTAATATCTAACCTAAATCGACTGTCCTTCAGTTTGAATCCATTCCCCCTTTTTTCGTCTCTTCATTCTCTTGAGGGAAATCCCTCTCCATCTTTCTTGTAGGCTCCCTTCAGGTACTGGAAGACCATAATTAGGACACCCCGAAGCCTTCCTTTTTCCAGGCTGAATAAACGCCATTCTCTTACCTTTTCCTTATGGAAGAGGTGTTCCATCCCTCTAATCTTCTTGGTGTCCCTCCTCTGGACTTGTGCCGGGACTTACTTGGAGTACAAATGATGCAGCTACTGCTAAATATCTTTCAATTCCTCTGACTTCAGACCAAAGAGCAGGAGAGGTTTTTGTTGTGATTTGGGTTTTCCTAAGCAGAGAAATAAACTTATTTTGATTTTGAAAACGGAACTCATAAATATGTGCTTCTGGAACACCCCACTGGAACAGAATGGGATAAAATACTTCAGGTAATGTTTCTAACATTATTCAGTCAATCTGGATGATACTAAAGCACTGAGAAGTCAATAGTCTGATCAGTATCAATAGCAGTCAATATCAATAGTCTGATCTCATTTGTTTGAGTGCAATGAGGACTCAAATATCAACATTCAACCAACGTGCAGAGAAAATCAGTGTCAAAAGTAGAATTGGGCAAATTATAGAATCATTTAGGTTGGAAAAGACCTCTGAGATCATAAAGTCCAAATGTTAACCCAACACTGCCATGTTCACCATTCAACTAAAGACAAATGAAATAAAACCTCACATATATAACATCCAAAGAAAATAAAAAAGTTGGAAGTGTTTCTGGTAGTGGAGAAATTTGAATTATTACCACAGGAGTAACATAATTCTGAATGTATGTTATATCAATATTAATGAAATTGTGATGTGTTAATACAACTACACCCCTCTCTGACCTTAGTCATATGTTGCAGACTGAATGACCCAGCCTTGCTGAGTGTCTACCATTACTCTTAATCCAAGAGTGTCATAATGATGCCTGAATGAATTTTTCCCCCTGCGGTGGGCTGCAAGTGATGGACTAAAGGAAATTTGTGATCACTTTCTGTGGTGTTTTGGTGGAGTCAGAGGGAAAGTGGAAGGAAGTACACAGATTCTCCATCCATGGAGGCAGCAAGAGGCTACAAGACCAAGCAGAGAAGTAGGAAAAGAAGAATTGTACTGGAGTATGAGGCTGTAAAAACACCTTACGGTCCTACATACCAGGTTCAAAGCCCTTTACTCAGTGCAGATTGTCAAATGCTTCTCGCAGAAGAAGTTTCCATTTTGAATCGATGGTCTGAACACTTTCAGACTCTCTTCAGTACCAGCCGTGTAGTTCAAGACTCAGTCATGCAGTACATTTCACAACAACCAGTAAAAACTGAACTGGATACTGCCCCCACTATGGGAAAAACTCTTAAGGCCATAGAGCACGTGAAAACTGGCAAGGCAGCTGGGGTTGACGGAATCCCACTTGATGTCTGGAAGCATGATGGCCAGGCACTCCATGCTGTTTCATGAATTTGTGGTGCGCTGGTGGGAACAAGGTGAACTATCATCAGAGCCTCATGACACAGTCATCATCACCTTGAACAAGAAGAAAGGAGATAAATCAGACTGCTCAAACTACTGAGGTTCTCTGCTCTCCATTGCTGGTAAAATCCTTCTAAGAATTCTTTTGAACAGATCAATACCCGCTATAGCAGAAGAACTTCTATCTGAAAGTCAGTGTGGTTTCAGAGCCAATAGGGGTACCATAGATATGGTATTTGTTCTCAGACAACTGTGAGAGAAGTGTAGGGAACAGAACAAAGGACTCTATGTAACCTTTATTGATCTTACTAAGGCTTTCGATACTGTGAGCAGAAAAGGTCTGTGGCAGATTTTGGAACGTTTAGGATGTCCTCCCAAATTTCTTAAAATGATCATCTCACTTCATGAGGATCAGTGTGGCCAAGTCAAATATGACAATGCACTTTCTGAGCCCTTTCAAATAACCAGTGGTGTGAAGCAAGACTACTTTCTTGCACCAACTTTATTCACGATGCTCCAAAGGTCCGCAGCAGGCCTCGATGAAGAAAATGGTATCTACATTTGATATCATACCGATGGGAGCCTTTTCAACCTAAGGCGACTGAAGGCCCACACTAAGACCTTAAATCATCCTGTCCATGAGCTACTTTATGCTGCTGATGTTGCCCTCGTTGCCCACACAGAAGCAGCTCTGCAGCGTTTAACATCCTGCTTTGCAGAGGCTGCTGAGCTTTTTGGGTTGGAAGTCAGCTTGAAGAAGAGAGAAGTTTTCTATCAGCCTGCACCTCAGGAAGTCTTCCATCATCCATTGGTGAATCAGAGCTCACATCAGCCCAGCAATTTAATTACCTGGGAAGCATCATCTCCTCAGATGGTAAGATTAATGCAGAAATAGACAACAGGTTAGCAAAGGCATACAGAGCTTTTGGTAAACTCTATAAAAGAGTTTGGCAAAACAAACACCTAAAGAAAAGTACAAAGATCAGCGTTTACAGAGTCATTGTACTGT
Organism: Empidonax traillii; assembly: GCF_003031625.1. Lineage (NCBI taxonomy): Eukaryota > Metazoa > Chordata > Aves > Passeriformes > Tyrannidae > Empidonax > Empidonax traillii. The sequence continues at coordinate 656,637 of NW_020955589.1, forward strand.
CTATTCTTTTATATGGATCTGAATCATGGGTCATTTACTGCCACCACTTGCGACTCTTAGAAAGCTTCCATCAGCACTGCCTCCGTACAATCCTAAACATCCACTGGACTGACTATGTGACCAACACGTCTGTCCTTGAACAGGCAGCAGTCACAAGCATTGAGGCCATGCTGCTGAGAACTCAGCTGTGCTGGGCAGGGCACGTCTCCAGGATGCAGGACCATCGCCTCCCTAAGATCGTGCTTTATGGGGAACTTGCCACTGGCTGCTGCAAGAGAGGAGGCCCGAAGAGGAGATACAAGGACTGCCTGAAACAATCCCTCAGCCTTGGCCATATTGATCACCACCATTGGTCTACCCTGGCCTCTAATCGGGAGGCCTGGAGACACACCATCTATAATACTGCTGCTGCTTTTGAGAGCACATGCAAGATCACTCTCAAGGAGAAAAGACAATGCAGAAAGAATCGCGTCTTGTCGATATCACCTGGGGAGTCTTTCTGCTGTACGTTCTGCAACCGGACTTGTCTATCTCACATCGACCTTTTTAGCCATCAGCGCGCTTGTAGCAAGCGTGGGTAGAGCCCTTCTCAAATTTTCGTTTGGGAAGCCTAGCCATGATGATGATGGGTCCTCATGTCTGTAATGCCTCCTTTGTTTGTTTAGCCATTATGAGAACTTCTTGAGGTTTGGACCTGCCTGATAAAGAAATAAACAGTCATCTAACTAGTAGTAGAGCTGTAATAAAGTATGTAATAAGGTATGACAACTGAAAGCGGTAGTCACATCAGCTATTCATCAAATAATCCCCAGAATGAAACAATTGCATTAATCCTTTATCAAATTATTTCAAATCCAGGGATTTACTGTCTTTCCTTGTTTTGAATTTACTCCCTCTCCACCCTGGTTTCTTCAGACAGAATTCTTTCTGGCTTCAGTAAAGGCCATATGACACTTGAAATTATGCAGTCAAAATGATACCCCCTTCTTATTCTTCTGACAAATATTTTTTCTTCAGCTAGAAGCATCCCTGTGAAAATTTTGATCTGTGTTGAACAGCATGCTAGCTTATATTGCAGAGCCAGGTATAGAGCAGAGTGGAAAAAGCATCTTTATTTTGTTTTTTTTTCATTTGTTCAGAAAGGCTGTTAACCACACTCATTCCTGTCTTGTATGCAGATTTCTCCCAAGATCAAAGCACAGATGACAGAAGAAGGACTGACAATGGTTAGGTACCAGCCATAAGGTGACAAAGATAATTTTTTCAGAATGTTTTTCTCCAACACAGATACCAGGAAAACAGATGTTTACTTCCTCCTTGAAGAAATTGAAAGACTTGGAAAAGATTTGTGAAAATGAGGTACCTAAATACAGAAGTTTCCCACTTTGTATTAACTGAACATGGCATTAATCACTCTGAGGGTGGAAATAAGCTGTCATCATTGGTACACACCAGGAGTATAGATGTTTTCATAGCACTCATCTCATAAATGAATTTTCTTTACTACTTCAGAAAGCCTGAAATTCATTGTATGATGTGTCATTTACTAAGAGATTATTTTTCACTATTTTTGGGGGGTATCTGAAGAAAAAAACTAATTCTTCTGAACTGGTGTGAATTCTATCTTTTCTGTGGGGCTGATTCTTTCTCGTTTAATTTGGGTCTTTCAGCAGCAAAGTGAGTAAAATACAAAGTCATATCTTGAGAGACCTTGAACTGCAGCTGTCTTCCCTACAGACAAGCTGAGATTTTGAAGCTGTGTTTGGCCATCTCATTGTTAGAATGCTCTTGGTTGTTTTCTGCTGCACTGCATCATATCTTCATTGGAAACGTTGTTGTATCTTAGCTTGAACATGTCAGTTCTACTATGTTTTGTGGTGTACTCAGTCTGTGTTTTGCTCTCATCTGCAATTTACGTCTGCAACACTGACTAAGTCTTGTAACTTGTCTTTTCTGTCTGTATTGCAGCATAAGAATGCTTAAGACTTCCCTCCATAATTATTCAAATGATTTTTTTTATCCCAGATGATGAGTCCTGCTCTACCTACTATGTAGTCAAGCAAAGGTGTGTCGGTTTAGAGCTACTAAGGGGCAATAAAGGACTGACTGCACAGGGATTAGAGAGATTACCTTTCTCTTTATGTAACATGGGAAATCTCTCGGAGCTTCGTATGAATTTTTATGTCCTCTGTTGGATATTTCCTTTCAAGAAAGATGTGGGCCACCTGGAGGCAAATCAGTGAAGGTCTGAGAATAGCTGGAAATCTTGAACATATGACTTACCAGCAAACATTGAAATAATATAAGTTCTTTAGGGAAAAGAAGACTGGAAAGAGGCACCATGATGATTTTGAAATTACTAAAAAGCTTCTGCAAAAATACAGTACAGTATATTCCCTTCATATTGAGAGTGGATAGGATAAAAAAACCTTCAGACAGTCAAGGAGGTTTATGGGTGCAAAATTAAGAATCAGCATCCTGATGGTAGGGACAACTGAGTACAGGTTAGTTTATAAAGAAGCAGCAGCATCATTTACCAATTAAGGCTTTTAAAACCAGATTAGTTAATATTCTCCAGTAATTATGTAGCTATAACTGATCTTGCCCAGGGGTAAGCAAGCACATCTAGCTGTTCTTCTGAGGTTTCTCTGGTCTTATGTTGCATATGCACTTGCCAGCATCAAGCAAGGAAAATAAAGGAGGAATGCCCAGGTTGCTGGAACTGTAGGGGAGCTCTTCTGACTGGATCATGACCACCAACAAAGGCCTGGATTTGTGTCACAACTCATACACAAGTGAGAGCATAGGGTTGTGCGAACCTTGAAGTAAGTTGGAAATTATATGTAAAAATGAAAATACCCCCACCCCCTGTACATCTGAAGTGGTGTGTGATTTGATCAGTTCTGGTCAAAGTGTGTATCCTTTGGCAATTACTAGAGTAATTGATATGTATATATATATATAAGATGTCCTATAAAAGGATATCTTGCAGTTTTTCAATATGGAGACTGATCTAAAAATGAGTGTTCTATTTTATAATTTTTATTAAGTTGTGATACTGAAAGAAAATTGAGTCTAATTCATTGCACAAGCAATAAGATTGAATTTGATAAATTTTAAAGGGTTTTTTTTCTCCTCCTGTTTAAGTATTTCCCCACTGTAATGGTTTAATATCTTTAGGGTTTGTGGAACACCTACATAATTTTGAATTATATTAAATTACTCCCTTTTCTCTGAGCCTGGAGCATTTCATGTGCACATAGACAAAAAGGAATCTAATGATGAAGCACATCAGAAAAATCACATCTATATCTGAAATCTTTGTGTATCTTAGTTTCTCACTTAAGGTCTTTAAATTAAAAAAAAAAAAATTAAAACCTATTGAAAACTCCAGTGACAGGGCTGTCACGGCATGTGCTATCTGCTGCAATTTTGCTATGGAAAATGGGAAACAGAGTAGAAAAACTGTCAGTGTGAGTGCAGAAAGAGGCTACTGTAGCAAGTCGTGACAATTAGCTTTTCTTTTTCCCTGCATGATTTAGAAAGAAGAGATTAATCATTTTCTGAGAAATTCAGAAACTGTAGCAGCCGTGACAGTTACTGTCTTTCAACTCAAGGCCCATCTGCAGGAATGGTATAGCTAAATGATTCCTTCCTCTTAACACGAGGAACCTTTCAGTTTCAGCACTGTTCCTGTCACTTCTTCACTACCTGATGGTTGGGAGACCCCAATATGCCATTGTGACTGATACTCCATGAATGAAGTAGTTCCAAAGATTGCTATGTTTCAATTAGCTAAACCTTACAGATACAAAATTTCAAAAAACCCTTGTGCACTAGTGCTAAATGTGATACATGTTCATTAGTTGCCAGGTAGCTGTTGGCAGATAAACAGGTCCTTGCTTCTCCCACTTGAGAAAACTGTATATGCTGTTCTGTTTCAGGATCAAAAAGCTAAAGAAACAAAAACATGATGGTGTTTTTATGACTAATTAAATGTCAAATGAATATCCAAAGGAAAATACCAGAACAAGAGTATTGGAATTTGTGTCGGTACTTATTGGTACCTTAGACGGCTTTGAGTTATGACTAGAAAACTAGCAATAATCGAGGTTTCTTATTGGATTTTATTATGTGTCTCTTGCCATGCTTTTGGTCTCAAATGCATGTCAATTGGCTTTGTGGTGATTAGCTGGTGACTGATTTTCTCAGAGCAAATGTGAAAAATAAAATTATTCTTCTATAGAGCCTGCAGCAGACTAATTCTAGTTCAAAGGGAACTACCCTCCTCCTCTTCCATGAGTCCTACAGAGGTGTGAGGTCTGAGACTTGAGTATCTCAGTAGAGGAGAATGTGGCAAGAGACAATTGGGAGGTATTATGATCCCAAAGCTATGTCAAAATCTAAAGCAGGTGTGATTGTATGTGTCCCTGTTCTTTTCTCAGCCTCCCTCCTGCTCAAGAGTAGGAACCACGAACACACGTCAAGAAAATGAATTTACAACACTACTTATGTTCCCTTTGAACTGGTCCAAGGCTTTTTAACAGTATGAGCAAAATCAAGCTTCGCTCATTCAAAGTGGAAAGCAAAATACTGCAGAATTTGGGAGGATGAAGGGGTACTTTTACTCTCTATTTTCAACCAGGCAAAAGCCATTACGGTGACAGGAGCAGCTGCAGGAAAGGAAACAGGAACAAGGAAAGTATTGCTAAATTTAGTAGTACAGAGTAGAACCATATGCAGTTGATCCCTATCTTTAATTTCCTTCTTGGTTTTCTAATTATTTTCCTCAATAACTCGATGCCAGTGCTTTACTGCCCTTGAGAACTCAATCTCCTTCAGGTGCATTCCCAGTTCATTCCTAGCCTCTCTTAAAAATATCTTCTGCAACAGGAAGTTAACTGCCAGAAAAACTTTGTTTCCTCTCTTTCTCCTGTAAAAGAGAGGATCCAAATGTTTCTCCTGAAGTCTTCATTTCACTGCTGCATGCTCATCTGAGAAGAACATAGCAACAGTCCTGTAGTGCAGTGTGTGTAGTTCCGCTATTGCCCCACTGAAGAGTTGCAAAACATTGCCATTTCCCATGACATTTGTCAGAAGGGTATTGGAGTACAGCTCTCTTTATTGTTGAATGATATGGCTGTTGGACTGCTTCATTAATTCTTCTTGCAGATATTAAAGTTACTAGGGCAGCCATTATTTCTTTATGGACTGTTACTTGCATCCATGTTATGCATGGTACATGCATGACACATAGCATGCAGACACAGTGTAAGTTAAAAAAGTATGCTGGGAGAAGAAAATGGTAGAACTAAATTACAGACATTAAAGCTAACAGAATTATGAGCTGGAAGGATCTACTTCATCCCCTGAGCACTGTTGTAACTATATTCTTCAAATGAACTTTCCAGGCTCTTTTCAATTTATTCCATCAGTACAGTTTCAATTACATCATTTGGACATGATACCAGCGTGCTGTGGTTTCCTCCCCTTAGGTGCTTTTTCCTGATCTTCTTTCTCTGATTGGTACAACTCCTAGTACTATCTCTACCTTCTTTTCACTAACCTAGTTACATGTTCTTTAACAGCAAAGGAGCAAATTCAATTTACGGGAATAGACATAGAAAACAAACCCTGTGTTTTAAGAGCTAATTTAATTTAGGTTCTTAATAGGAGATGCCTGAAAGATCAAGGGGACAGATCACCCACTGCCTGGAAAAAAAAACTTATCACATCTCTTACAGGCCTACAAATACTAAATCATTTTAAAACTGGTTTCCAAGTAAGAGTTTGAGGTTTCTTTTCTGTGCTGTAAAGTCATGATTCTCTTAACTTGGACAGATGTCCTGGCAAAATGCTGGTTTTTTTTAAAGAGGTAAAGGGTCTTTAAGAGGTCATTTCAATTTCTACAGGACCACTTGCTGGTTAACACATGCATTTAAAATACATTGGAAAATAGTGTTTGTATGATGTGGGTTATCAACAGTGATGAAAGACCAGTAGGGTTCTTTTGAAGCCGCTGACTCTTCTGTAAAAACGCGTAATGATTTGTGAAAATTTTATCAAGAGTTATTATTAAGCAAAGTCTTTCTATGAGACTCTCATCTGTCATTCTTAGGCACCAGTGAAAATCTTGTTTAGTATCCTGCTTTCAATCTGAATGTTCACCTACCTTTTAGAGGATATTGCTGTAGATGGTTCTGGTCCTGCTATGAAGCCTGCCAGGCTATGCCTCTCTCTCACACTGAAGTTGTTCAAATTGAGGTAGTGAACAGTAAAGAGGAAAAAAGTGAGGCTTTACAGCCTTTTGACAATTTTAAATACAGCTTGCATAGAGAATTGTGTGGGCTTTGAGTGTCACTTGCATCTTGACCCAGCTTCATCTCTGTCAGGATGCTATCAGTTTCCCTTCTCTTTCTGAAGTCTCCATTTTTCTCTCAGCACCACTGTTTCTATCTATCTCCAGTTTTTGTTCTTTCTTCCCCACCCTTCCCATCTAATGTTTGTGCCCATGCTTCAGTTAAACCATAGCAACCCTCTCTTTGCCTCCAGGGGAGGCAGATCCAGGCTGCCCGATAACGTGTTCAAGCAAAGAGGAATCCTCTCACATCACTTGCAGCTTTGACGAAATGATCTCCTGTCAGGTGCCTTCATGGTTTGGGAGGTGGTTGCCGTATTGAAGGGTATTTGTTTTACTGTGGTTTTGTGCAGCAACACAAAAGACATGTAGTGGGACCCAACCTGAAACCCAGCAGGTACTGACAGAGCTGCATAATCAGGACAGGGAAGACCATTTTTGGAGTGGTAACTGTAGGGGCTTGAACCTCATCTGGTTCTCCAGTGTATCCATGCTTTTGTTCAGATAGTGTAGGATGTTGGAGTACTAACTCCTGGGATAGCTCTGCATAGCAGAGGTCTGTATAGAGACCTGAGAAATCTTTTTGGTTGTTAAAATTTCTGAAACTTCTGAAAGGAAATAAAGTTGATTGGAGTAAATCCTGACTAGCTCAGGTCTTCAAAACACTAAAGTTCAGCAATATAAAGAGCTATTACCAAGCCAAAAAGCAGCTGAGTTTCCTTGGAGTGAAGTCTCCTGCAAGAGTCAATCTGCTCAGAGAGATGTAGCTACTGATTATTTATTCTCCTGGATATAACAGCAAGCAGTAAATCCACTAGAAACTGAAGTTGTTTTTTGACAGAGCGTTTAGCAGTTGAAATATCTACAGTAAAAAGTGACAGGAAAAATGGGGAAGCAAAAAGCAAGGTAATAGAGGTAAGTCAGGTTGCTGACTGGAAGAAAACAGACTAAGCAGAGAAATTATTTTGGTAGTTATACAGCTGACTAGTTCAGAGGCAGAAAAGCCTTCTGACCATAGCCAAATTATTTAAAATCCATTCAATGTGACCCTGTTATTTTGTCTTTGATTATGGCTGTTAGCAGAAGGCTACAGTGTTCATGAGTATTTTAGGCTGTATGCAGACTCCTAACCTAGCTGGAAAAAAAAAGGAACCACTGAACATGCATGTCAGACTTCAATACAGTCATATCCCATCACATCCATTCATGATTATTCTGAAACATCTTGGAAGCGGTCTGATGGAAAAAGACCTGTGGGTGCTGATCAACAGCTGGTTGAACATGAAGAAGTGTGCTCAGGTGGCCAAGAAGGAAAATGACATCTTGGCCTGTATCAGGAATAGTGTGGCCAGCAGGTCATTGGTGAGGTCACACCTTGAATCCTGAGTTTGATTCTGAGACCCTTGGAGAAAGATGCTGATGTGCAGGAGCGTGTCCAGAGAAGGACAGCAAAGGTGGTGAAGGGTCTAGAGAGTAAGTCAAATCAGGAGCAACTGAGGGAACTGTGTTTATTTATACTGGAGAAAAGGAGACTCAGGGAAGACCTTATTGCTCTCTACAGCTACGTGAAAGGAAGTTGTAGCCAGGTGAGGATCAACCTCTTCTCCCAGGCAACTGACAACAGGATGAGAGGACACAGCCTCAAGCTTCAACAGGGGAGGTTCAGGTTGGACATGAAGAAGAATTTCTTCTCTGAAAGGGTGGTCAGTCACTGGAAAAGGCTGCCTAGGGAGGTAGTAGAGTCACCATCCCTAGAAGTGCTCAAGAAAAGACTGGATGTGGCACTTAGTGGTATGATTTAGTTGGCATGGTGGTGTTTGGTCAAAGGTTGGACCCAAAGATCATGGAATTCTTTACCAACCTCAGTGATTCTGTGACTCTAAGTCATGCCTTACATGTGCATGCTCAACTTTTGCTTCCATGCAGTTTGCAAAGTCACTGGTGCTGCTGTAGAGTGTGTGAAAAAAACAAAGTGCTAAGAATGTCTGTAAATCCCAGAAATTTCTTCTGGATCCTTGATTTCTGGTTTAGAAAAACATTCCTTGTTTAATACTTGTTTTATTAGTCAGTGCTTTTGCCCTTTGGTTAGTCACTGGACGTTAGGTTGACTGCTAACTTTCAGTCTTTCCTCATTTGCAATGGATTGAAATAATTAGAGGGGGATTTTTTCTACTTCTAACCACTTTATCTTTTGTTTGGTTTTGGTTTGTTTTTTTGGTTTTGGGGGTTTTTAAATTGACTTTTTTTCTTTGAGTTCAGAGCTCATTTGTATTCTACCCTTGAAAAGCTTTTTAATGTTCTTAAGCCCTTTGTGCCCTCTAGGACTGAGACTCTTCCAAACAATTTTAGTCACCAGTAATTTGTACCCTGGAATACACAAGACAAAACTAGCCATTCAAAAAACTCTCCAATGAACCCTGTCATCATCACAGTGGATGTTATAACTGTACATCATTAAGATATAAGAAAAGCTGGAAAACCATTACAATATTACTTGAATTAGCATCCGAGTAGATTCCATTTGCTCCTAAATGCCAATTGTAACAAGTGTATTCCTCCTCTCTGCCTGTAACTATTAATCTCAGCAGGGTAGGACTAAGGGAGGGCCTGTTCAAGGGAATCATACATGCTGTTAAAAACATGTGAAAGGTTTTGTCTACCCACTGGGAGACTAAGGAATTCTTCTTTTTTTTATTATTTATGAGAAATTTTACAATGCTACTTTTGAGCAAACTCATTCAGGTCTTCTGTAATTCAGCACATTAAATTCAAAATATATCCGTTGTGGTAGTTTTCTTCCAGAAGCCTCCTTTTTCAGTAGCATCATAAATTTACAACATGATTTTCTTCTCAGTCAAGTTATTCCAGCAATAAAATTCTGAACATCTGACTTAAAATGCACATTTCAATTTAAATAAAACACCCAATTAATCGAACTGTTTGCAGAGTACATGCTATGACAACAAAAGTGATCAAAAGCTAGATTTCTGCTCAGATTTCAAAAGCAAGTGATAGCTTTTGGAAGTGTTGGAAGCCTGAGGAGCCTTACTATCAATGGGGTGTAGAATCTTATTTGCCAAAGTAATTCTGAAAATGCCATCTATTGTTACTGGTCAAAAAACATCAACAAACCAACCAACCAACCAAAAAGCTATCTTAAAGAAATAGATAGTGAGCATTACTTGGAATTTTAATCTAGGAAAACAATTTTCACTGGTATTGCAAAAGTATTTAAAGAACAATTTCCAGGGAGTGATTTAATTTTGCTGGCTTGTTCATCAATAACAAACTTCAGTGCTTTCGCACTGTTGATGTACCCATAAGATAGTAATTAAACTGTTCTACATAGTCGTCTCTAAGATGTTATGATATTACTCTTAGAGGCTGAAACAAGGCAGTTCTGGAATAAAATTATACCTCTGACATAAAACATTAATGGAGGCTGAGAGCTTTTCTCTTGGGTTTCTTATACATCTCCAGAAAGACCTTGAATTACCAAATGAAAATTAAGTTGTTAGTGAGCTTGTTTAACTTCCATTGAGTCAATCTTAGTAGATGCGTTGTTTAAATAATAATAAAAAAGTGATGTGATTCCCTAACATTAAACGTCTTCTACTTTACTTTGTTCTCACTAGAGTTATCTTGGATAGAAAACACACAACCCTCTGAACTCTCAAGTCTATCTCTGTATGTGCAGATACCGTTTTACTAGCCTTATTTAGCAATTGCTACTTCTGAGAGAGTCTCATCTCATTCAGGCCATGCCTGGGCCAGTAAAGTAGCATTTGTGTCAACCCTCATTTCTTCCGGGAACCTTGTATTTGAGAGATCATATGCGATATCTTACATCATGTCTCCATCTACACTGCAGGGCAATGCAGGAGAGATGAAGAATCCTCCCCTGTTCTGTGTCCCCAGTTCCCTTGGTGCACAAGAGAATCAAAGATCAGTGTCCATGCCCAGAAAAATCCAGTGGAATGATGAGATAAAACTGAGGCTAACCACCAGCAGATGCTATGACATTCTGGGTGCTTGCAAGTTTTCCCACTCTTCTGTCCAGTCATGATGCTCCTACAGACGCTGGGGGCTGGAGTCACAAGGTGCATTTAGGGTGAGCTAGGATTTGGAGGTATACCTGGCTTGGTGTATATGCTCTGCCCTGGGATGTGGGGAAGACTGTGCCTGAAGCAGAGATGGTCTCTGGAGCTTTGCCAGAAAAGGAGGGCAGGGGGGAGCTTTTTAGGCTGTTGCCTTGCCCCAGACCAGGAAATCGTTGCTGTTTTTAGCTCTATGAGCTGAGACTGAACAGCTCCCATCAATGCCAGCATAACAAAGCAGGGGTTGGAAGATGTGCAGCCAAGACTTAAGGGCTTATGTGCTGAATAGCACGGACAGAACCAGGCCCAGTCTCAGCAGGGACAAAGGAGTAGCAACACTTTGCATGGAGTAGAAGCTTGGGCCACAGCAGCAAATGTTCATCTAGAGAGGGCCTCAGGACCCTTTTGCCCTCCACTATAGAAACCAAGGATAAAAGAAACAATAGATGACTGTCACACTATGGGCAAATCACTTCCAAGTGCTTTGCATCAGCATATTGAGGGCATGGCACTGAGCCTGACTCGGTTTACTCAGCTTGATATAAGTCCAGACTGGGGGATTGTCTTTGCTCTGTGTGGCTTAAAACAAAATAGTGACTAAAAAGGGATGGATGCAAAATCAGAATCAATCTCTGCCTGACCAAGAAGTAAAGCTGGATCCTTCTGGTCCCTAGTTCAGTGTGCCAGAACTCCTTATACCTTGAGGGACTCATAATGCTGTAGTTGCTGCACTGGCACTGACTGAATTGGACAACCTAAATTCATACAGGAGAATGGGTAGTATCTCAGTCCTTCAAGACACTGTTTTCTCTTCGAGGTTCTTGAAGTCATCAACTCCCACAGCTGCCTTATTTTCTCTACAGCACCGGGAGAAGAGGAAAGTTTAATGTCAGTTTTCTAGTTTCAGTTTTAATTATGGCCTCTATGTTTGTATACATCTAATCAGATATCTTCAAATGCTACACAGAAAATGCTGAGTCAGGACATAAAGGTTAGCCAGATAAAGATGCACAAAAAATCAGACATAGGAGAAGGTTAAGGCTATTATTTAAATGCTATCCAAGTTAAGTAAGATATAACGATAGGCACAATGTAGTTTTTTGTGTGCCTCTCAACTTTTGTAAAATACAAATAATTCATACAAGGAGAGTGAGCCTGTTATTGCAATGAAAATCAAATTAAAATTCACAAGACTTCATTTGGTCTGGATACAACTGGATCAAAATGTTTGCCCTCAGATGACACTGGAAAACTTCAGGACAATAATGTAGTCCCTCATTCCTATCTCCTTTTTCTTTCCAGGACTGGGTTGGGAATTGAAGAATTCATCTGCATCAGATAATACTGTAAATAGTCTTTTACCTTTGGCCTTCCTAGGAATCCATAGCTGTCCTATTAGTAGATACTATGATGACAGTCCTTCCTACAGGAAAAGAAGAAGATCTTAGAACACAGTTTCCCCTTCTTATGAGTGTAAGGAGCAGTGCATGTAGAGATACATTCATTTATATATGACCACATTTGTAGATGTGCATATCTACATACAAGAATATAAAGAACTAGGAGTAATAATTAACACAACTGGTTACTGTTTTTTCCTGCCAAATTTTAGGTAATTGCATTAGTCTTTATGAAGGGCCTGAGATCGTCTTTATTTTGTTGTAATGAATAAAATGTTCTGCATTTTGAAGGAGCTAGAGGAGGAAAAAGAGAGAGGAGCAGAAGCAAACAATGATCACAGTAATATGCACACATCTCCCCTCTATCCCCACTTCTTTTTCAATTAGCTTCACTACTGGATATGTGATTAGGTGCAGAAACCTTTCTGATAGCTTTACTAAAGACCTGGCAATGAACTATTTTTGGAAAGGTATTAACAGCCAAATCTCTCTTTTTAAATTATGTTTTAACCTCACTTAGGTAACTTGCATGTCTAGAACAATGTGTAGGAAAGAAGCAGCTGAAAGGGTTCACAGAGTGCTCAATGCCAAAACTCTCTTTTGGTTTTTTTACATGATTATTTTAGTCCATACAAAATAATCTGCGTTTTTTTAGTTTAGCATTTAATTTCAGTAAATTTTACTACATCTAGTCTTTAAATGGTTTAAAAATGTATGCTCGTGGTCCTGGGATTACCTGCAACTGCCTGGACCACAACACAATTTCCCAGGAACTAAACAGCTTTGAGCTAATGCATTTGAGCAGTGTCTGCTGACACTGTCAGCAGAAGGACTGTCTTCCTTCATCATTGTGATGGTTCGGACTTGGCTCCCTGCCAAATGCCCAACCTCCCAGTAGCAGCCCCTCTCTTCCCCCCTTTCTACTTCTCCCAGGGCAAAGGTAAAAACTATGCAAATTGAAGAACCCGAAAAACCAAGCTAGTTATATAAAAAATATATTTTATGTATATTACAGTTAAGATGCTATGTACACAGCAAACAGGAATCCAAACACCCCCCGAAGGGATAGGGAAAGGGGAAAAAGGGATAAAAGGAAACAAAAAGGGACACTGAATAGATATGCGCAATCAAACCCGAGAACTAGTAAAATAACTAGTAAAACAAATTTCACCACGTCCCTTAGAAAGAAACAGGATTGACAGACACACGGCCAGCACTCTCCAAGCTTCCACATGGCAGGCCAGTGGATGCTGCAGGCCTCAGCCTTAGATAAGCGAGACCAACGCAGGGACCCACTGTTCCTGAACTTCGGTGGAAGAGAAGAGGAGCGAAGGCCTCTCCTCCCTTCTTATTTATACCACGATTTACGTAAAAATAGTATGGAATACTGGGAACACTGCCCCTTAGTTACAACCTGATCACTAAGGAAGGCCTGGATTAAAACCACCACAATCATTTAAAGTTATATATATTTTATTGGAAAAATATCCTCCTTGTTGTTAATCAGGAAATGGTGATTTGTGAAGAATGAGGATCTCTGTGATGAATACACAGTTCCAGATTACAACTGCCACAAAGTTTGGGCTTACTCAAATTCAGGAGTTCTGGGATCTTGGTGGTGTAATTTTTTTCTCTAACCCATTGAGAAATAAAAGCGAAGAGATTAATCTTCTTTGGTGGTGTGTTCAGCAACCGGGATGGCAGAAATTGGCAACCGGACGCTCTCTCTGCTAGAGAGGCAAGGAAAGGCTCGGTTGCAGGAATGCTAGCTGCTGATTACAGGACACTCGCGCACTTCCTGCAAACTCCCACATGGTGGCAGAGGCAGTTCACGTTAACAAACAACTTCGTCCGGCTGCAGGTGGAGGAAGATCTGGGAATATTAAATCTGGAAACGTCCTGCTGATTAGCTGTAGGATGGTGCGAAGTGTTCAGGGAAGTTGCCTTTGAATACCCTCTTCTCTGTGCCCTCTGGATACTCCAGCTTCTCCTTGGAGGTACATTATGCCGATATTAGCTGTCTTGGGGCAAATTTGGTGTCAGAAATGAAATGTTAGAATTGTTTTCTGGAAAGCACCGAAGTTTTCTTTCTCTTTGTTAAAGTTTTTAAACCTTAACTGTTTCCTTACACTGTGCTTTGTTGCTCTGTGAATAACGTCTGCAAATGACCTGGAAAAGAAGTGAGAAAAGAAATGTCTGTGAGTTCCTAGCAAAGGAAAAATTACAACTAATGCTCTATGGGTTGGGACGTAGGGAAGGCATGAAGGCATTGAATGTAATCTCAAAAGACCTCACATCAATAGGATCTAATATCGATTCACTCTTTTGCAATGCTGCGGTGTTACAGCACAAAGCAAACATTGCACATTGTGAATCTGTGTTAATTGCACTTTGTGGGTCTGTCTGCGCTCATCCCCCAGTGGTAAAGATCTGAAGGCCTGAGAATATATTAATTCATTTTCTGTATCTTTCTTAACAGCAGGAAAAGAAGGCTTCATGTACAGAATGAGAAAAAAGAAAGTCACGAAGAAGTGAAACTGGAGCCCTTGAGAGATTTTCTTTTGGACTTCATGATTTTAAACCACAGGCCTGGTTACCACCAGTATATGAGGACAGTTTGAAAATAGGGTGTGAAATTTAGGACATTGTCTTGTGCTAGTAAAAACAGACTGAAAATTTCTGCATCTCTCCTCAGGGCGTGAAATGCCTCGTCTTTTTCTAACACCTCCCTTTCTCTCCGTAGTCCTTACATTAAGGAAATAAGCAATGACCTACATCTTGCCTAGAAAGATCTCCTTTACCTCTGGTATTTAGAAATGAAGAAGGTCTGGTCTTTCTGTTGGGTTGCTCTCTACACCTGTGAAAATACCAAGAGCAGAATCTGGACCTGGTCAGGGGTTTGTACCAGCTTTGTTCTGTTGCCTCCTGCTCCATCTCCCTCAGGAGAAAGATGCCTGTTCTTGTTCCTACTGCTGGCTTCTGTCAGGAAAGCATGTACATATTTCCCTTCCTCTTACTGAGTGTACTGCCATATAGGCCCTTTGGAAGATCATCCTTGCTTCACGTGGTGGCAATGACAGAGGGAGAAGACTTAAGAGAACAGGCACAGTAAAAGAGGGGAATGGAGAAAGATTTAACACTTGAACAAATATAAGTACAAAACAGCAGAGTACAAGAAATCCGCAATCAAAATGATGTAGTGACAGAGAGGCTAAGGATAACCTTTGTTATTGCTAGATTTGCATCTTTCATGTGATTTCCTTTCAAATGAAATATTCATGTGCCTAATAATGTGACTAATTGGTAGCAAAGAAGTTATTTTTCTTACCTGGAGAGTCTTTTAAGGGTTAAGAACTTGAAAATATTTTTAATCTATTAACAAACAAAAAAAAAGTTTCAATCAATCAAAATGTTTCTATTTTGAAATATTTTTTCATTGCATCTTTTTCCAGTACTTATATGCTGAAACATCTAGACAAGAAGCAAGAAGTCACAGGAAAATAAAATACTTTCTTTTGAAAAGGATATAATGGGACATAAAAACTAGGGGTTTTGTGTTTGGTTTTTGTTGACTTTCTCTTTAAATCCCTGTATAATCTAGAGACTCATGAAATGTTATCATTTTGCATCACCAGTTCTGTCAAATCTATTAAAATATTTTTGAAGCAAGTACCTGGCCAGCTCTACTTAATTGATGCCACGAGTCAGTGTAAGATTTCATTGTATTCCTTTAAAACACATGGTTATTTCTGGTACCTCTCCGAGTGGGACGTGTGGCACTTCTAGAGTACCCTATTCTGCTGAACATCTTTGTGCCAAGAAGGAATCCCAACTCACCTGGACTTCTATGCCAGGTTTTGTTTGATTGGCTGGAAGGCTGATGGATGATATCTCTTCACCTAAAGCATGTTTTATAGAGGCATATTAGTACTTGATAAATGTGGAAGCCCCTGGACTCAGATACAGAGAGCAGATGACAAGAGGATAAGTGTGTTTTAACTGCTGTGATTTAATGAACATTGGGCAGCTGAGTTGCTACTGGATGGGATCAGGCAAACATTTTGTATTAAAAGTCACTCTGAACTTCCTACATTAAGCTAAGAATATGCAGCTGATTTTTATATCCCCTTTTTAGATTCAAATTCGACCCTCTCAGAGAATGTCTTCAAAGATAATATGGTCTCCCTGTGCCCTACAAGGGGAGACTGAGGCACTTCCCCACTTTGCTGAATCTGAAGCTCGATGCAATTCTTATACTTCTTACCCCCAATTCTCATTAAGGAAAAGTTTACCTCCAAAAAGTAGGATTGAAGAAACAACCTTGTGAATTTCTGCACTGGACAAAATGCCTGCTTTGCTGGGGAAGAGCAGCAGCATCTTCTACCAAAGCAAAAGCTGTCTTAATCTGAAGACTAGAGAACATTTTTTTTCCCTTTTATCTTATCTACAGTCGCACAGGAGGTAACCGCTGTGTTCCTTCCCCAGCTGAGGGAGAAGTTAAGCACCAATATTGGTATTAATGCTTCTAACTATTTGAGAGGCACTAAAGTAACATGCTGTTGCTTGAATTAATACCTGGATGAGATTTAATCATTAATTTCAATGCTTGGATGAGTTGTGGTGAGCACAAACTGAAATGCACAAATATAATATAGTTAAGCAGAGGTCATTAAAAAAATAAAAATCCATAACAAAAGAAGGCTACTTCAAAACCTGATGCAAGCTGTCCACTCTAGCCAAAGGAAAATGAGAAATGATAAGCCTCTGGCTGCCCAGCCCAAAGGATTGAATGCTGCTCCCAGACCGACTGTTCACCTGACCCCCATGAGAGGCTGAGCACATATCCCAGGCCCTGGCATGACCACTCAGAAAGTCTGAGAAGAAATTCACAGGAAATCATGAAAAAATTCAACTAGAGCAGAGAGAAGACAAGTTTGTCTGATAAGTGGGGAGCAGGTTTCCACCATTTAAACAATCCATTCAAACCCCATTTATGCTGAAGCACCCTTGCAGTCATGCTGCTGAAGACACTGTTTTCCCACTGATGTCTGAGGCAGCAAGTCTGCACTGAAATTTGGAAATTAATTAAGTGATTTTGAAAACTGCAGTGTTTAGGGGTTCTTCATTTGTGTTTTTTCCAGCATGAATTCATGCTCTCCCTACCTAAAAAAATCAGTGGTGGTAGAGCTCCACTGTATCTTGTGAAATAAAATAGTACTCAAGCAGTTGGAATGTTTTAATGATAAAGAGAATAGGAAGTATATAATTTCAATTTCTGGTATACCTGCATGGATAGTTCCAGCATACCACTTGAACTACCACTGTGGTGAATTTAGCTTTGAGAGTTAAGATTAAATTGTTTGGTTTAGAATCATTATCATGGAGATGTAGGTAGAATCATCCCACTTATCTGTTCACATTTCATGTCATACGACCAGTTAAAAGACCAGGTACATTCAAAAGCAAAGCTGAGTTCCAGGTATTAAGAAGAGTAAAATCATCCAGGATATAATTTTGCTTAATTAGCCTTAAAAATATCAAGTAATTTTAAAAAGGAAAGTGCTCTAAGATTAAAACTATACATAAATCTCTGCAATTTTTAATACTGGATTTCAAAAGAGTACACAAAAGCAACTTTCTTCTAAACTGAGGCATCCAAGAGACTCCGGCTATGTGCCTTAGCGGGGATCTGACCCTTCACCAGAATGAGAGCTGAGTGATCTCCCAAATGCCTCCCGCATGAAAGAGGGCAACGGGCATGAGATAGGATGGCTCCAAAGTAATTCCGTCCAGTGTCTGACCTAAATGACTGGCAAATCAGTAGCCAGCCCTTATACTGCAACTGATCTTGATATCACTGTGACATGTAGAGTATTATCTGATGGAAACTCTACACTGGTATAAGTCAGTAGAACTTTTCTTTAACCTGACTTTAAACTGTGAAATATTCAAGGCTGCAGGTATATTTATTTAAATGAAATATTTGTACCAAGTTATGGTGATTGCTGGAAAGCCAGGGCAACCCACAGATTGATGTTATAGCTTGAAGGAATTTTGGGCTATTATGAGAGTAAAATACTTGAAAGGTCTCAACTTTTATTTTGTCTTATTCAAAAGGAAATTTGGGAAATGTATGTGAGGAGGCAGAGTTAGGAAAGGAGGGGAAAATAATATTAAAACACCTACATCCATTTATTTACAGTGAAATTCAACAGTATAATTGATTTGAACTCTCTTCCCATTCAGCAGATGGTTGGGAAGGTAGAGATAAAAGTGATTTAGCTGATAATAAATCTCCTTTTCTAGAGTGAGTGACTGGGTGAGTGGGAATACTGTTCAGAGAGCTAAGAATTCTATTGTTCTTCTACAGCTTTAGCTATTGTGAATGCTTCCAGTCTACTTGGCAGAAATGATGAAGTACAATGTATTTTGTACACATATAGGTACTGCTACATTCTTCTCAGGCTTTAACATGTACTTTAAAATACGTACAGTCACTTGACAGGAGCAAGAAACAACAAATATTAAAGAGCACCTAAATAAACTCTAATTTTTTAATTCAGGTAACTGTGGAGATAATTAGTTAAGAATTTGTTTAATTCCCTAAGCATAGACCGAAATCTAATCTCACAGGTTAATGCTAAGAAGTTAAAGCTTTTGCAGCTAATATACAACGTAGGTGTTTGCAAAACCTCAGACATATTACTGTTTTAGGGGAAATAGTTAAACATTGTCAAGGATTAAAATATTAATTTGAAAATAGAAAATACTGCTTGTGCAGGGAAAAAATTTTTGAGGTTGCTATGTTCCTTTCAGATACAAAAGTATACTAGTAATAAAATCAATTTAAAGTTGGCCTCTGATTCCACTGGAAAAAAAATAACAAAAAGTTTGGAAAATCTGAATTTTTAATTTTAAAGTGAGCTGAAAGGTCAAATTCAGCTAAATTTAGTGCAGAAAAATTACAGTAGAAAAAACCACATTTTGTCCTGTTACATTCAACTTAAGTAATAACATTCATGTTTATGGTTCAGTAAAAATTCAATCCATTTTGGAAGGAAAGGGGGATTGCGAATTAGTTGCTAGGAATTGCTCTTTTTAAAGAAACTGAAATGAAACTCATTTACTGATAGGGCCACTAGAAGGACAATTGGTGCAGGGGCTCAGTTCAGAGGGGAAAGAATGAAAGCTAAAAGCTTTCACATAGAGAGATGAGGGGAGAATAAAAGGATTAAAGAGAAACAGATAACTGATATGCTTCTGATTTTTCACCTTCACTAGTATTTTACATGCCTCTGATGGCTTTTCATGGGGCTATTTTCTTTATTATAGGAATTGTTCTGTGCCTCAGAAAAAGATGACAACTTTTGTACAGTGAAAATAAAAGTGACTAAAACCGGGAGGGAACATAATGGAAGTGTAAAATGGCCTTGTCCTGTTTAACAAATAACAGTTTGAGCACATTAACTCCAGGTTTTTGTCAAGTGGTATACAGATACCACCTAGATGCAGGCTTATCCAAGCGCATCCACATTTCAATCGGTTGGTTTGAAGTGAGACAAAGATTAAATAACACCTACCATTATCTGTGTGCTTTCATGTGTAGGTATAGAACTGAGATTACAATTTGGAAAGCCTAGTTCATCTGGGATCATCTAGGAATCTGCAGTTTGATATATATATACATAATCAAACTGCTTATTCTGTATTAAAAAGAACTATGTTACAGTTCTGATGTGAACTTAAGAACCTAAGCAGTTTGAGAATTGTCAAAAGTTTTTATTCATAATAGGAAAAAATAGAAAATAATAGGTACATAACATGGAAAATACCTGATTCCTGATTATTTGGAATTGCTAACTCAAAAAGAGAAGTAAAACTATTTCTACTATGTATATTTATAGCACTGTGTATTCTGTTTTGCTCACTGCTGGACCCATATAGTTCTACATATGATTTTGGATAATTAACAATTATAGCAATGCATCTATTCTCTAAATGAATGGGAATGTTAGTCATTTCACTCAATAACTGGTTTCACAGTATGGCTCAAATATTAATCCCAGGTATTTCATGAAATTCTTAAATAATGTAAACATTTCTTGCAATGACCGAGCAGTGAAATGGCACAATAGAATACTTGCCATGCCAGTCATTGCACTGATTGAAACTCAGTCATTTCACAGAACAACAAGTCACACATGATAAGACACATATTTGGCCTCACTCCTTTTGCAGTTTGCATCTCAGGGTGCCTCCACTCTATTTTATAGTTGCTTTAGGCCAGACTGCTGAGCCCTGCTTAAGTTTCATGATCCTAGTCCCAGCACACTGGGAGAGGGGAGCTGCTCTATCTGCATCCTACTCCTACCAGATCGAGTAGTTTTCAGCTGGATTAGCTCCCTCACCCAACTCAGTTGTATGCCAGGCGGTGGGGGGGTATGCAAATAAGTGGAAGATGGATGGTAGTGTCCAGGTAGGGTCAGTCTTCCAGGAATCTGTGCTTTTGCTTCTTTCCAAAGGGGAACTTCAGATGTCTGAGAAAACAATGCTCAGTTCTGCATGAATCATTCAGGGATGAATGGATCTTTATGGCTTGGCCACCTGTGTGAAAAAAACAACAGTCCAGACCTTCTGGGCTCTTATACAAAAAAATGTCCAAACCATTTGTTCATGGTTGTTTGGAATGTAAAGTGCTGAATTTGTTCTTGTGGTAAAAATACAGTAGGAATGATAGCTGGGATAGGGGAAGATTCTTGCGAAAAATAGATGTTGCTTTTCTCAAATAGTTTAGTTGTCTGGTTTATTCATTTCAGCGTGAAATAACCAACAGATCAACTTACTACTTTATTATTTTCCTCCATCTATTAATTATAGAAAAACATCAGCACTTTATTTAGACTTTAATTAAAATAATCCACGTACAAAGTTCATCCAGGGCAAGGACATAAGGATATTGATTATCTGTCCTTTCCACCAGAGTCAAAAATCATTTCTGTGCTGCATTTATTAATATATGTTCATAGCTATGGCATTGAAATCTATCATTGTAATCGACCTTTATTTTCAGGCAGTCAATAGCCATTGACCCATGCAGATAAATTACCATAGCGAATTTTGCAGTTGCTTGCTCAGACTCTTATATCAATAGCTGACCTACTGAATGTTTATTTTTTCCTTCCCTTTTGTTTATCAAAAACATAAAATAATTCACATAGTTTCAAACAAATACATGGATAAGAAGCAGGTCATAAATCACTTTACTGTTCTGTGTGCTTGCATGGGGACACATGGTATCTTTCTTATTTCTCCCTTTTGGTGTCAGCCAAACACCCATTTTGCTAAGGAAAAGGAGAGTGCAGGAATAGTGTTTCAAACAGATGGTACTTCAGATAAGGAATATGTTATTCTGTGGCTACAAAATATGTCTCTTATATTTTGTCGATATGAGAAAAATCTTTCTGAGTGATCATAGACTATAATGTGGGCTGCAGCATTTTGGTCTTGATTTGCATTTACACATGGCAATGTTTAGATGTGATAGTATTAGACTGTTTTCTCTTTTATTGAAGACCTAGAGACCTCCTTGAAATATTGGATCTGAATCTAGCCTTTCCTATAGATTTTGAGATTCAGAAACAAAACCTTAATTTGATCCAGTTTTAATAATTTAAACAATCTCTGATTTGAAAGTTCAAATAGTTTCTTAGACTAACTTCCCAATTTCTTCTTTGTTACATAAAAAAAAAATTAATTAAATTGTCAAGAAAGAAGTGAATAGAAAAAAATATGTCAGTTTATATCCTTTGTGCATTTGATTTGAAAAGGGCATGATTTTTAGGCAACTTCAAAACTGTGCTCTGTTGTTGTTTCAGGAGACAAATAGGGAGTCTTAGCAAACAGGTGGCCTGGTTTTTACTGTGAGGAGCAACATGTAAGTTCAGGGATGCAATTTCAGTGCATGTCTTGTGTCATTGAACTGGAAAATCTCTGACATTCATTTTTAGCCTGTTTCCCCTAAAGTTACTGTTTGGAGGCAGAATGTGAGTTTAATAGAAAACTATCATGCTTGTTGTGTCTGATGGGATTATTATTAAATTACATGATTCCATAGAGGGCTCTGTCAGTTATTCGCATCTTTTTTTTCCTTTTCTTTTTTAGTTCCACATAAAAGTAAAAGATTAAAGCCAAGAGACTTTTTTTCCTTTTTTTTTTTTTCCAGAGATGCAAGGCAGACCATGCAGACTGTGACTAGACTGTTTTGCCCTTAGCTCTCCTCCCTGATATCCAAAGTGACTGTATTTACATTTGTAAGTGTTTTAAAAGCAATACTATGGTTTTGAAGCTAAGCCTTTGCTGGTCGGGCCCCCAGGGTATTAATTGACCTCAGTGGCTGTAATCATCCTCTCCTGAAGTCTCCATTCACCTTTGCACCTGAGCCCTATTTCAGCTCAGCCAAGAGCTAGCAGTCCTGGCTAACCTACAGTGTAGCTGTGCCTGTTTTTGCTTCCCAAATCGACCTCGAACTTGTACTATGACCTTGCTGCCAGTCCTCTCTTCAGCTTAATTTCCTGCTGATACCTGCAAAAGAATTTTGAAGAAAAAGTTTTTCCAGAGGTAGAAGACTTAGTGGTGGAGCCAGAAGTCATAATCTTATGACTGCCACTGGGTGCAACAAGACTGATGAGCAATGGTAAGAGCTCAAGGAGGTAAAGGTCATGCTTCTGGAGAGCTGGAACAACTGCTCTTCGTGTGAGACTCAGTAGGTGTGCCCTGTTACAGACATCTACAATGAATCTTTAAAGAGAAATGTACCATGAAGCCAACCAGATGCCTGGACACCTTAGTTCTCAGGACCAATCTGTTGGACAGTTAAGAGGAGACTGAATGTGCTGATCCACTTCTAAACTCACAGTGCTGGGACCTGGCAAAAGGATACAAGGAAGCTGCGTCCAGAGACAATTCTCCAGTCTGTTTCTTTTCCCACCCAACACAAGGAGCTTCCTGTGGAAATGTCCTATACTGCCATCCTGGTAGGTGCCATGTTTTTCTTTAAATGCTTTCATGGGTGAAAGGAAGGATATGTGTAAGGCTTTTTGTGGTTTTAGGGTGTTCAACTCAGAGGAGAGATAAATACTGCTGGTCTGCTGACTGCAAGGTCTGTTATATTTTCTAAAGCTATTCTTCTGGCACTCCAAGAGTAGTCTCCTGCACAGTGACTAACCAACTCAAAAACTACCCATCCAATTTCCACTCCCTTAGTACCTTCTACAAAGTCAGCTGCATATGAAGCCTTGCTATGGTAGTAGAGCCCTCCTAGGCTTTTCTGACACAATTCTGCTATGCATCCATTCTCCCTTCTCTGCATTCAGTGGATAATGTGCTGATGGTGTGATCATTGTGCCTCACAAAGCAGTACTGCAGATCCCATCCCACTGCTTGATTGCCATCAAGAAATAAGAGTGACAAGGTAGTAGGATGCAAGGCAGACTGTGACTGAACGGGTGACCCGAGTGGCAGGAATGAGGAGATGACAATAGCCATTCTCCTAAATGTAGAAACTCCTGAAATTTCATATGATGATAGCAAAGTCAAGGGCCTGCCACAGCCAACTGCAGATGCCAAATTTTGGGGTATCTCACATCCCAAGGACCCCACTTCAGGGTCATTTTCTGGGCCGAAATCCTATGCCTGATGCACACCACCTCAGCAACAAGATCTTTCGGAGGGTCATGCTCTTTGCCCTTTCCCTTAGAGAAAAGGAGGTATTGGAAGTTGGGCACTGAGTGATTGAAGGTGTCCTGTAACAGTGGATGCAGCTATGGGACTAAGGTCACCTTGCTGCCTCTAAAGCAGCTTCTATTCAACATTGTCCCAACTAAGAGTGTGCAGGTGGGAATGTTTCCACAACGAAAAGAGCATTAATAGCACTGTGACTCTGAAGTGGATTTTATTTCCTCTAAACAATTAAGAGGCAGAGGACTTCAAATCTGTCATCTTTTGTCATATACAAAAGATACTGAGGAAAGAAGGAATATCTGTATAATCAGGACCATTTCTATCTCACCTTTGCTAAGATTATCCCTCAGTCTGGAAGTGGATATTGAACAGACAGTAGCTATCTGGAAGTCTAATCACTTACTTGTGGAAAAAAAAGTGGAGTAAAATTAAAAAAGAAAAAAAAAAATCTTAAAATTGAAGTGTTGATTCAGTGTGAGTTTTGGGATTTTCTTGCGCAGAGCCAGGAGTTGGATTTGATGATCCTTGCAGTTCCCTTTCAACTAAGGATATTCTATGTTTCTATGATTCAAGCAATTCTGATAAGACAAAGGTTAATAAGATAAAAAGAAAAAATTAGTCACTGTAGTTATGCTTATTATCACACAATGACATAATATGATGATACATAATAATTCAAAAGATGAAAAGTAAAGCTTCCTTTTTGAGGTTTAAGTTTGTCAGTGGGACTGAGAAAGAGATAATTGTACTTGCAGTAGCCAAGGCAATGAATGGTAGCAAATTGTCTTACTTCATTAGGATTTTTTTTAATGCTATAACCTAGAGTCTTTCAGCACTTTGTTTGCAAAAATCAATGGAAACTTGCACAATGAACTTTAATAGACTCCATTATGTCTTTGGAGGATAAAACCCTCTGCTTGTTCCCTTGTTTTCCTTATCCTCAGTCCCCTATCTCTCTCATCTCCCACAATGATCAGTGTTAGAGGAAGTTATGTCAGAAAACTTAATTCCTTCCACTTTGGAATGAACATGAACTAGCACAATACTTTGGGGATTTTGTAAGGCAAAATATCTGGGTGAATTTTTCGTGTTGTATGGATCACTTGTAGATTACACACCTGTGTAAGTCACCGTTTATGACATACTAATCCATTAAATAAATCATGAAATGCTGTTATTCTATTTTAAGTGGCTCATGTAGGTAACACAGCTTTTTAGGAAATTTGCATAACAGAGGCTTTTTCCTCTTTGGCAAAATCCAAGTGAAAATTGTCTTTTCAGTGGGTAATGGTGGTAGGAAATAATAACTACATTTGTATGAAGTAGATGTGATATGGTCATAGGCACAGTACAAGTTACAGTTTATTTTATACTTCAGTCAAATATTTGTGGAGGAAATGGGTCTGCTATTTGCTCAGCCTAGGAGATGAGGAAGCCTGGTAGGATATCAGCAAACCTTTCAGCTGTACTGTGCCATCTCAGGAGATGGCAAGTGATCAGGCCCTCCATTTGTACTTTGCCTGAAAGACTGTTTTTAGCATTTGAGTACATCTGCGTGCAAGATATTGACCCAAAGCAGGTCTCAGAAGCAGAGCAAAAGAGAATCAACTAAGAGCAGAGAGAATTTCCTACAGGTTCACCAATTGTTTTTGTCTGTACTAGGTTTTCTTTGGAGACCTTCTGTAAAAGAAATAAACAAAATTCATTCTCACCACTAACTTAATAAAATTCAAGATGTTTCCATTGCAAAGAGTGTAAAGTACAGTTGGGTATTCTAATCATTGTAAGTACTGTATAATTAGTCTTCCAAATGAATGTTTCAACTCATTAGGATGACTAAATAACTTGTTGAATAAAATTCTTAATTTACATAACTAAAAGCCAATAACAGCTTCATCTCCCTTTATCTGATTGTGTTCTGACTTTATATCCACATTTCATTGGCCACCTGCCACTCTCTAAAGGATAGGAGGTAATTAGAACAGTGATAGTGCACTATTGTTATACTTTTTACAGCACAGATGTAGTTGGGTGCTATTATCATATCTGGTACAATTTTGTGAAT
>NW_020955589.1:682617-738422 GCF_003031625.1 Empidonax traillii
AACAGCTTCATCTCCCTTTATCTGATTGTGTTCTGACTTTATATCCACATTTCATTGGCCACCTGCCACTCTCTAAAGGATAGGAGGTAATTAGAACAGTGATAGTGCACTATTGTTATACTTTTTACAGCACAGATGTAGTTGGGTGCTATTATCATATCTGGTACAATTTTGTGAATAATATCATTACGGGTCTGCTGACCATAAATTTAATTGGAAATGTGAATCCACAGAAAAATGCATTTTAATCTCTGCATTATAGTACCTTTTGTTTAACATAATGGCACTTCAAACTTTTAACAGAATACATTACCCTGTGCGCAGAGAGCAAAATCTCTGTTGCCTCTAACTGTTCAGTATATGCTTATACTTGCACAGAAAATTTTTTTACTGTAATAAAATAACATTATATTATACATAAGATGGTGGATTCACCATTCCTGGAGGTTTTTAATATGAGACTGGTTGTGTCACTTAGTGCCATGGACTAGTAACCAAGGCAGTGTTGAATCAAGGGTGGAACTTGGTGATCTTGGACATTTTTCCATCCCAGTTGATTCTATGATTCTATGATTTTTGATTCTATGATAATAATATAATATTCACTCTAATAATATATTATATATAATATTTTACTCTAGTAACATAATATTATCGTATTATTATAAGTAATACAATACTACACAAAATAACATTTAAAATACACTGAAGTAATGGAAATTAGTATTAAATACTAGTTATTACTATTCTGGCTCATATATTGCATTTCACATTGATCAGATGACTACACAACACTATAATAAATAAAATACTGCAAGTAAAAAAATTCTTTACATATAACTATCTCTTAAAATTGATTGTCAGACAACCTTATTTAAGTGTTCCATTTCACTGTAGTACTGAGAGGGTTTGGGGGTTTGTGCTTTTTAGTTTGTTTTCTTAATTCAGTTAGTACAAATAAAATGTATAATAAACCTTGAAATAAAGCAGATTATACTGTGGAAAAAAAGTGTAAGAGTGTATTAGAAAAGAGATGGAGAAAATAAAGACCTTCTTTGAATGACAGCTGACTCCAGGCACAGTTTCCTTGATATATTCAACATAGGTAATATCCTAGGTAGCAGTCAAATGTTCCATTGCCTTCCCTAATGATGAATCTGATCTGTATCCTGGATTCTGCACTAGTAAAAGCATTTTGAACCAATTCTCTCTACTTCCTGAATGTGATTTTGAACTCAATCCATTAAATAAACTTTCCGACAAGTCCAAATTGACCAAAATGGGTAGTTGCTCCGCCTCTTATTAAATCAGTTATTGTTACAAATATTCCAATATCTTAATTGTATTGGGATACTTACAGGTTAAAATTTTTATTTTTTTTAGTAACTATGGAGTTGGTTTGTCCTGAAGCTCTACTGCTTCTCTGGGTTAAGAGAATCTCATCTCCCTTTTTCCCTGATAAGACTGAAAAAAGTTGTAAGTTATGTGTGAAATTTCTGTCCTTTTTTTACCTCTATCATTTTAGATCAGTTTATGGCTTTGTTCAATTGGACAGTAGAATACACTATAGCAATAATAGTCAATAACTAGGACTCTCTTCACTTTGTTTTCTGGGTTTGAACTGTTTCACCTCTCTCTGCACTGGTCTTTTAAAAATTTTGTTGTGTTCACTATCAGTGTATACCTTCTTGTTTTAGACTTGCTATTCCCATTTTTCATGTCTTTGACAAGGTGGTGGTACTTCTTGCTGGATTCACTGTTTGTCTTGTTCTGTACTGCTCAAAGTACTCTTTGAAAATAAAGATTACAAATTTGGTCTCAACTGTGCTTCAAAATATTTGTTACCTTCTCAAACTGTTTTGGCATTCCGTAGTGGAAATTAAAAACAGCTTTAAAATATTTAGCTCCTGAGAGAGAAGTAGCTCAGTTGTCAGTTTAGTCATGTTATAAAATAGCATACATTTGACCATTCTGTAGAGCAAAAGCTAAACTGATGAGCTCTCTGAGAACCAAAAGGAGGATTACAATTCCATAATCTCAGTTCAATGGTCATAGATTATCTATGGAAGGTGACATGGTGATAAGAAATAGAGGCATGAACTTTACACTGTGATTAAGAAAAGCCACTAGGGGTGGGGAATGAATTTTTTTACTTAAAAAATAAAATGGTCGTGGGCTAGAATTGTTTGCTATAAATCTGTTTGTTTGTCACATGGTTGGTGTGCTGTGGGGGAGAAGGTATTTATGTCACTTAACCAGGTTTGTGAGGTCAAATGTTAGCACTAATATTTGCTTCAGGTGTAGTACAAAGCCTGTTTAGGATTGATTTTTAATAATAGAATTAACATGCAGCAGGAAACTTCAGGAAAATCTGCCTGGAGTTAGGTTCAGGAAAAGTTATGTTGGAAAGCGTGAGAAAGCAATGTTGTGGCGTGTAAAGGAAAAAGAAGTGTACTGCGTGTGAAGAGCTTGCACAGAAGTTTTGCAACTATTTTAGAGCAAGACTACAAACAAATATTAGCAACTATCTGACACAGATTAGGAAACAGTCATTTGTAGTGTGATAAACTGCTGATTGTGACCTGGTCATTCAATTGACTACAGTAATTGAAACATGAGCTTCTGGAAGAAAAAGCACAGGGAAGGGAATGAAGGGGAAAAAAAAAAGAAAAAAGGAAAACTTTAAACAAAACAACAAAAAATACAATCCCAAATCCTAATCTGATCTGTGTGATCAGAAAGGTGTATCAATGAACAATAACTTACATGACTTGAGAAGACTTTTCTGCAAGGTATCCTGTAGAAGCATTTTCTGTGAATAACCATGATCTGATGCAGATTTAAATAAAAATAAATAAATAAATCAATAAAGCTGGACATTATATTTTTTTGAGGTGATGTTTGCCTTAAAAAAAAACCCACTCAATTTCTTTTCTCCTTGTTGATGTTTCAGAGGGGTGCAATTATCACCTCTTTACTTGACTGTACATGGGAAATGTCAAACAAAGCTGGAATGGATTTCCTATCCTTCTTCTACACTGGAGGGAAACTTTACTTATGTAGTTTGCTCATATGGTGAGCTGGTTGAACAACTTCTTGGCAGATTCATAGACAAGGAATTTTTTTTTTTTTTTTTTTTTTTTTTTTTTTTTTTTTTTTTTTTTTTTTTTTTTTTTTTTTTTTTTTTTTTTTTTTTTTTTTTTTTTNGTGTAAAGTACAGTTGGGTATTCTAATCATTGTAAGTACTGTATAATTAGTCTTCCAAATGAATGTTTCAACTCATTAGGATGACTAAATAACTTGTTGAATAAAATTCTTAATTTACATAACTAAAAGCCAATAACAGCTTCATCTCCCTTTATCTGATTGTGTTCTGACTTTATATCCACATTTCATTGGCCACCTGCCACTCTCTAAAGGATAGGAGGTAATTAGAACAGTGATAGTGCACTATTGTTATACTTTTTACAGCACAGATGTAGTTGGGTGCTATTATCATATCTGGTACAATTTTGTGAATAATATCATTATGGGTCTGCTGACCATAAATTTAATTGGAAATGTGAATCCACAGAAAAATGCATTTTAATCTCTGCATTATAGTACCTTTTGTTTAACATAATGGCACTTCAAACTTTTAACAGAATACATTACCCTGTGCACAGAGAGAGAAATCTCTGTTGCCTCTAACTGTTCAGTATATGCTTATACTTGCACAGAAAATTTTTTTACTGTAATAAAATAACATTATATTATACATAAGATGGTGGATTCACCATTCCTGGAGGTTTTTAATATGAGACTGGTTGTGTCACTTAGTGCCATGGACTAGTAACCAAGGCAGTGTTGAATCAAGGGTGGAACTTGATGATCTTGGACATTTTTCCATCCCAGTTGATTCTATGATTCTATGATTTTTGATTCTATGATAATAATATAATATTCACTCTAATAATATATTATATATAATATTTTACTCTAGTAACATAATATTATCGTATTATTATAAGTAATACAATACTACACAAAATAACATTTAAAATACACTGAAGTAATGGAAATTAGTATTAAATACTAATTATTACTATTCTGGCTCATATATTGCATTTCACATTGATCAGATGACTACACAACACTATAATAAATAAAACACTGCAAGTAAAAAAATTGTTTACATATAACTATCTCTTAAAATTGATTGTCAGACAACCTTATTTAAGTGTTCCATTTCACTGTAGTACTGAGAGGGTTTGGGGGTTTGTGCTTTTTAGTTTGTTTTCTTAATTCAGTTAGTACAAATAAAATGTATAATAAACCTTGAAATAAAGCAGATTATACTGTGGAAAAAAAGTGTAAGAGTGTATTAGAAAAGAGATGGAGAAAATAAAGACCTTCTTTGAATGACAGCTGACTCCAGGCACAGTTTCCTTGATATATTCAACATAGGTAATATCCTAGGTAGCAGTCAAACGTTCCATTGCCTTCCCTAAAGATGAATCTGATCTGTATCCTGGATTCTGCACTAGTAAAAGCATTTTGAACCAATTCTCTCTACTTCCTGAATGTGATTTTGAACTCAATCCGTTAAATAAACTTTCTGACAAGTCCAAATTGACCAAAATGGGTAGTTGCTCCGCCTCTTATTAAATCAGTTATTGTTACAAACATTCCAATATCTTAATTGTATTGGGATACTTACAGGTTAAAATTTTTATTTTTTTTAGTAACTATGGAGTTGGTTTGTCCTGAAGCTCTACTGCTTCTCTGGGTTAAGAGAATCTCATCTCCCTTTTTCCCTGATAAGACTGAAGAAAGTTGTAAGTTGTGTGTGAAATTTCTGTCCTTTTTTTACCTCTATCATTTTAGATCCGTTTATGGCTTTGTTCAATTGGACAGTAGAATACACTATAGCAATAATAGTCAATAACTAGGACTCTCTTCACTTTGTTTTCTGGGTTTGAACTGTTTCACCTCTCTCAGCACTGGTCTTTTAAAAATTTTGTTGTGTTCACTATCAATGTATACCTTCTTGTTTTAGACTTGCTATTCCCATTTTTCATGTCTTTGACAAGGTGGTGGTACTTCTTGCTGGATTCACTGTTTGTCTTGTTCTGTGCTGCTCAAAGTACTCTTTGAAAATAAAGATTACAAATTTGGTCTCAACTGTGCTTCAAAATATTTGTTACCTTCTGAAACTGTTTTGGCATTTCCATAGTGGAAATTAAAAACAGCTTTAAAATATTTAGCCCCTGAGAGAGAAGTAGCTCAGTTGTCAGTTTAGTCATGTTATAAAATAGCATACATTTGACCATTCTGTAGAGTAAAAGCTAAACTGATGAGCTCTCTAAGAACCAAAAGGAGGATTACAATTCCATAATCTCACTTCAGTGGTCATAGATTATCTATGGAAGGTGACATGGTGATAAAAAATAGAGGCATGAACTTTACACTGTGATTAAGAAAAGCCACTAGGGATGGGGAATGAATTTTTTTACTTAAAAAATAAAAAGGTCGTGGGCTAGAATTGTTTGCTATAAATCTGTTTGTCTGTCACATGGTTGGTGTGCTGTGGGGGAGAAGGTATTTATGTCACTTAACCAGGTTTGTGAGGTCAAATGTTAGCACTAATATTTGCTTCAGGTGTAGTGCAAAGCCTATTTAGGATTGATTTTTAATAATAGAATTAACATGCAGCAGGAAACTTCAGGAAAATCTGCCTGGAGTTAGGTTCAGGAAAAGTCATGTTGGAAAGCGTGAGAAAGCAATGTTGTGGTGTGTAAAGGAAAAAGAAGTGTACTGCGTGTGAAGAGCTTGCACAGAAGTTTTGCAACTATTTTAGAGCAGAGCTACAAATGAATATTAGCAACTATCTGACACAGATTAGGAAACAGTCATTTGTAGTGTGATAAACTGCTGATGGTGACCTGGTCATTCAATTGACTACAGTAATTGAAACGAGCTTCTAGAAGAAAAAGCACAGGGAAGGGAATAAAGGGGAAAAAAAAAAAAAGGAAAACTTTAAACAAAACAACAAAAAATACAATCCCAAATCCTAATCTGATCTGTGTGATCAGAAAGGTGTATCAATGAACAATAACTTACATGACTTGAAAAGACTTTTCTGCAAGGTATCCTGTAGAAGCATTTTCTGTGAATAACCATGATCTGATGCAGATTTAAATAAAAATAAATAAATAAATCAATAAAGCTGGACATTATATTTTTTTGAGGTGATGTTTGCCTTAAAAAAAAAAAAACACTCAATTTTTTTTCTCCTTGTTGATGTTTCAGAGGGGTGCAATTATCACCTCTTTACTTGACTGTACATGGGAAATGTCAAACAAAGCTGGAATGGATTTCCTATCCTTCTTCTACACTGGAGGGAAACTTTACTTATGTAGTTTGCTCATATGGTGAGCTGGTTGAACAACTTCTTGGTAGATTCATAGACAAGGAATTTTTTTTTTTTTTTTTTTTTTTTTTTTTTTTTTTTTTTTTTTTTTTTTTTTTTTTTTTTTTTTTTTTTTTTTTTTTTTTTTTTTTTTTTTTTTTTTTTTTTTTTTTTTTTTTTGGAAACTTTGTAAACTGTGGAAACTTGCTTATTTTATGTCCCTTTCTTTGCTTACCCTAGATAAATATACCTAACCTAAAGCTATACATCCTCTAAGTTGCTTCTATTTAATCACTTGACTTCTCTTTGAAGATATCTTAGGACTTGTCATTATGGTTAATCACATTGCTAACTCTTTGTTTCTATTTCAGTTAATTTGTCACTGAGTATATTGTCACTTTCCTTTTACTTTACAATTAGGTTTGTCTCATTTTATTCTCTTCCTAGACATATTTCTTCCTATTATTATCCCTTTACATTTTCTTATTCCTTATCAAAATCAAAATACCTTATACCCTCTGCTATCAATGTTCACTTACATAGCATTCTTTACTGGTGCATGCTCTTCTTTTAGATGTTTCAGCTGATTTGTTTTGTTTTGGAGAATTCTGACATGAAGAAACTTTTCCAATCTCTTCCCATGACTGTAGCTGAAGTACTCCTCTGCCTTTTTTTCCCTCCTTTACCCATAGGCTATGACTTTGTATTTGCTCTTCATTCTTTAAGCATTTAAACTGTTTTCAGCTACATTTTGTTTTTTTCCAGTTGAACACTTTGGTCCTTTTTTTCCCTCATCTACTAATTGTGTATGATCTGCTATTTATCATTCCCACATGTCTAATTAACCTGCCTTTTACAGAGTTTTGCCTCCTTATGGCTGGATTTTCTGCTGCTGATGTTGTCTAGATGTGTGCACATGGCTCTCCATACTTAGATTTTTGAAGCTGAGGTGTGCAACACGTTCCTGATTTGTACCTGCCATCCTTGTTTTTCCACTTGAATGAGCTTATTTAAAATGAATTAAATGTTAATGCATTTTGCATACAACACTACTCTGTTTGCTTTAGCCAATTTGCATATGCAGGCTAAGAGTAACAATTGTATGAAGTTTTCCCTTTGCTTTCAAAGGTGAAGTGCAAATCTTCTTTCTAACTCACATACCTATATAGCTGAAGATTTTTATTTTTTCTTTCTACTATGTAGAGAAAGTCCTTATGTTATACACAGCTGGCGTACTGACCTAACCCAAACGTTTTATTGTCTTTCTGGCAGAGAGACCGTTTCAAGGAAAGATTCTTAACTGTGATTTACTTCATTAATTTGAAGTTTCTGTTGAAAATTACTCTTTGGTTACTAAGACAATTCAGGCAGACAGGACCTTTCAAAGGCATGAAGGTTATAATGACTGTTTATCACCTTTGCTAGTGTAGAAATAATAGATGGGATTTTTAGCTACCTAAAGCTTTTCATCAACCTGCAAAGGAGCTTGATCTTCTGAGTAAAGACTCTATGTCCTCTTGTCTAATAGCAAAAGCAAGTATCTGAATCTTTCAGCCACTGCCCCTTTGTGCATTGCAGGTTGTTTATTGACTTTTCGGGGTTGGGTTTCTGTTTGTTTGTTTTTCTGGACTCCCATCCCTGTTGCTTTTAACACCTTCTCCCTACCAACTGAAATTCAGGTTTGAAAGTATGTGGTGAATGGTGTTTTGTGACACTCTTTTTAATATTACCTTCTGTTCAATGGGAGTTGAAGGCATTGGCAAATTTTTTTTCTCTCTCATTATGCTATTCCACAGAGATTTCTAAAAGAAACAATTGGCTTATGCTGATTGTGTCAGTGTAGTCAAGATTTCCAGTCTAAACCCTGTATATTAAGATTATAAAATATTTAAACTCCATATGACTATTCTCTACTGCATTTATGAAGCTGGTTTACAAAGCCACGTGCTTTCATGGAGAGGCCAG
Source organism: Empidonax traillii (assembly GCF_003031625.1). Lineage (NCBI taxonomy): Eukaryota > Metazoa > Chordata > Aves > Passeriformes > Tyrannidae > Empidonax > Empidonax traillii. The sequence continues at coordinate 690,974 of NW_020955589.1, forward strand.
GAAATTGCTATCCAGACGCAGTTTTTATTGCACCAAGCTGATCTAGTTTAACTTTCTTCATCCATACTTGTCAACCCATGGTTTAACTTGCCTTTTTAGGTCCCTATCATGGTCAGTGACATTACCTATTTTCTTAGGGGTTTGAATAGATCATGAGAGGACTTGAGGAAACCTCCTCTGTTAAGAGATCAGCTAGAGGGCAGGGAAGGTGGTAGGGGCTCAAGGGAATCACCAGAAGGCTTCTAGAAAAAGAGAGCTGCATGCATGTGGTAGGTTTCTGTGCTAACTACTGGGTTTAGGTGAATCTCATGACCGAAATTTCACTGGCAAATCTGCTTGCACAATAAAAGCTAACTTCAAATAAGACATACTACCTGCTCATATCGAAGCCTCATAGCAATTGACTGTCATATTTCATGATAGCTGTAAAAACCAATCATGGCATTCTCAGTTGTTCTGTTCGAGTTATTTTGCTAAATCAGGAAAAGAAAAACAAAAAGTTGTGGTGATTAACCCTATTGCTGATATTCCTGTCTTCTCAGGATGGGTTTAAGAGGCACAATGCAAAAGAATACCTAAACATTGGCTGCATTTTCTAGAGTTATTCTGCTAAATAACATGTCCCACTCTCCTTGTTACATGGGGTGAATGCTTAAAAAAGGTACTGAACCTGCTTATGGTTTCTGAAGACAAGCAGTAGTGTTCTTTGCTGTTCTCAAGTGGCAATTTGCTGATGCTTTCAACTATGGTGTGAAAGTATTTTGTTTGTAAACCTTTGTGTGGCATTAATGAGACTGCCTAATTATTAAGTCCCTCTTAACATCTTCATAGCATACTCATACTTAAAAGGATTTTGAAACTAGATATGAGTTAGGAATTTTTTTTTTTTTTTTTACTTCTGTAACTATAATCCAAGGTCAATAACTTACAATTACTGATATTGTAAAAGAATGGGACTTGCCTCTGCCACTTTTTTTTTTTTTTAATTTTTATTAGCAGTCTTATGGTAAAATCTTTGTTCCAGTTTTCACTCAATACTCAATCCAGCTGAAGATATCCTCTAATGACATGCTAGTAGTTCTGCAATAAATTATTTTTACTGCCTGTTTGTATGGATTTCTGACCTGTGGTATATTTTCTTGGTCAGAAAAGGTACCAGCCCTGAAACTCCTAGTGAAGTTCCATTGTTCAATATAACATTTTTTATGGTTTCACTCTTCTTTATTAAAACACTTGAATTGTGACATTAGCTTTAAACTGTAGAATTTGTAACATGTACCACGAGTCTGGGTCATAACCCCTAAAGTTTATTTCTCAGGATAACACTGAAGACTTTAATGTGTCCCACAAATGAACTTGAACCGGTGTTTTCAAAGACTGTGGAAGAGGTGTGCATAGATTTGCACTTCAGTGTAACCTGCTGTGGTGCTTAGTCCTTCAAAGAAGTCTGCTCTGTAGAGTTTGTGCTCAGAGTACTTTTATAATCAGTACACCTTTCATTTCCTGACTCACCATTAGGTCAATAATGAACGTCTTCATTTTGTGTTGGTCTTTTTGAAAAAACACAGAGGTCTCTGAAATACAGTTCTTTGGAAATGGAAAATATATGAAACTAACTAGGCTAAGCTAGAGAAGGTTAAGATAGAACTCTGCTATTGAGATATATATGCTATGACCACTCATAAAGAAGAATTAGAAGTGGTAGCAGATAATCAGAGCAAATACAAATTTTTAAATTGAAGTTAAAGGCTTTTTTTACCACATCTCACAGCAAAATTTGGAAAGAATAAAAAAAATGAACTAGCAGCTTGAAAGGCTAACATACCAGAGGTAAGCACTGTCACTAAAACATGGTATAACAGAAAACTCCACCAGGCAGAAGAGACAAACTATGGCAGAGAACTTGGAGGAGAAATGACCACAGATTACCTTCCACTTCAGGTCTAACTCAATTCTAACACTCTGGGAAGCATTACTTTACTATTTTTCATTAATAATAGCACCCTAAATGTTTTTGAGCCATGAAGCCAATGGGAATGAGTTGCATCTTGTGGTAGGGAGAGTCACATAGGGAGGGGTACAAAAAGAGCATTAGGAACTCAACATTCACTATTTTCTGTAATAATTGTCTGCTTAGAATGGTTTATTGGTTCTTGAGCTTGTTGTTTCTAGAGTAAATATGTTTTTCATCCTGCTGTGAGCAAGACTTTGGTTGAAAAAGCTAAAGATCGCATGTTGAAGATAAAGTGTAATAGAATTCAGGAAGAAAACTGTCACTATAGTGGGATAATTCTCTTTGATGTAAATATTTAATATGTATGAAGAGTCTTGGCCTGTACACAGCAGTCCACACAAAGAGGAGTGTTATTAGTTATTTACCCTACAGAGCTTTGGAGAAGCCTGACTGAATTATCCAAGTAACAATTTGTATTTGTATTGCTGTTCTCCCTGGGCTGTACAAACAAGCTCTACCTCTTGTTTAGCTTAGTCTGCAAGATTAAAGTTACAGTATATGGAGATGGAAAGGTGATTGATAATTTTGATGTGCTCTGGACCCATTCATTTCCTGCAGACCAGTTATAGTTTTCATTATTTTTACTATGTAAACTGAGACTCTTTCATAGCTACTTAAGGGGCTTGGAGAGTTGCATAAAATCAGTGACATCTAGGTCTCCGGATGCTAGAGAATAAATGGAAAAGGAGGGAAAAAAAGTTCTCCTTCACTGGAATCTGCAGAAGATGCTAAGGTAATGTAGGGCAGTTGTGCAAGGACAGAAATCACCTCTTAGGGCAGTAGCTGAATGACTTAACTGCTTTGGAGATCCTTTTTTCTCATCTTCAAATGGCAAATCTTGCTGGGAAGGAACAGTCCCATGTGAGGTCTGATGACACACGAAGGAATAGCAAAACTGTCCTCTGTTATGGCTACTGAGAAGGAGCAGTTATTCCTCCTGTTTCCTGATGTTTCAAGATGCTGTTAGGATTTAGGTTAATATTAAGATAATATTATATAAAGAAAAAAATTACAGATAGAACATAAGCACATTAAAACAAGTGCTTGTATTGTATTATTAATAGGCTAAGAGATAAACTGCAGGTTTTTAATTCATTCTTTTAACTTATGCATTCACTTTGATTATAGAGACATAATTAAGATGGGTAATTACAAACCCTGTGTTTCCCAGTAATATATTCATGCAATAGTAGCTATAGCGTTTTACAATATCAAGCTCATATGTAAAGCAAATTATCTATTTAGTTGGAATGATATCACTAGAGCCAAATTAAATTCTCTGATAAGCACAACTATTCATTAGTTGGCTGCACATTATCTAAAAGCCACTTGTATCTCAGTAACAAAGTTGGATTATTATCCTATCCTAGATACATTTGCTCTCAAAAGCATAATACACAAGTTTAACTAGATCAGTGGAGACCATTTTGGTTTTTGATTTCCTAATTAACTTGACTTAAATTGCTGCTGACACATCTGTCTTAGAGTTGGTTTCAGCGAGTTTCTGCCCTGCTGCAAACTCTCTTTCTTAGGCAGGCTAAGGTTTACTTCTGAAATGCAAAAAGGAAAAAGGAGTTTTCAATAAATAGCTGGGTGAGTTCCTCTTGAATCGATTGGTTTATGCTGTTTAATTTTAAAATGCACTTTTAATAGTATATTAGGTGCTGAACATGCTGGAGAGGTGTCTTCAGGTATTTAAATCAAAATAAATAAAATATTGACTAAGCTGAACTCAGTAGCTCAGTGAATTAAACTGAAGAGTCATATTCCAGTTTCAAACAATGCATTTGTAGGGATTTATTCCATTTTAAATCAATGCTTAAAACTCTTCATTTTCTCCATTGATTTGGTGCAAATTTTATGTGCAAGAACAAAATCTGAGGAGTGCTGTTACACTAGTCTGAAACATGCAAGATGATTTTCCTTTACCTTGAGCACTGTGATTTCCTCTGTTATCTTCCAATTTCTTAGTATGCGATGTAGTTGTTTCATAGGCACATGTCAGGAGAAAGGTGGGACAGTAATGTTTCTCTCTCTATAGCACAATATGTTATGGACAGTGTTTCTCTTCATAAATAAATGGTAGGATCCTCCACACCTGCATCTGTCCTGGATAATGACTTTGGCCTGGTAATTTCAAAACAGCTATAAAAATAATGGAGGACAAATTCCTTCTTACAGCTTCAGTGTTTCATACCAATCTTCTGTAACACCCTGATGCAGAATTCCAGGTTGATAAGACAGCACAGTAGTTGGGGTATTTCCTGTTAATCTGAGTAGGAAGTTTTATCCAGAAGACACCAGTTTTCAGTGACTTAGTGGGTAAAATAACCTCGATGGCTGCGCCCAGAGAGAGGTGGTGAATGGAGTTAAATCTCTTCAACTACCTGAAAAGAGGCTACAGTAAGGTGGGGGTTGACCTTTTCTCTCAGGTGATGGGACAAGAGGAGATGGCCTCAGGTTGTTCCACGGAGGTTTAGATTGGATATTAGGCAAAATATGATTGTGGAAAGGGTTATATATAATATTTTATGAACAGTTAACATTCTTGGTTTACGCATTGTGAGCCTGCCTGTGGACTGCTGTTCATATTGGTTAAGTCTGCTGATTTAAATATTAGTATTTGTTCCAATGAGAACTAGTGTATATAAGTGATTTGAGGCAAAGAACTAGATTTTAATTTTAATCTGGTTTTGGCTTTGTCTGATTTAAAGACATACAATATCTACAGTAGCAAAAGGTATATTGTTTATTTCTTAATCTTTTTGTGTTATTCTTATCCAGTAATTAACATATACATGAAGATAAATATATATTGATGCACTAAATATGGTTCATTTCTGAAATAATTTTAGAATTCAGGGTCAAATAGAACAAGTATTTGGTGGTTTGTTTGTTTTTTTTATTAGGTTCAACTGCTATTCTGGAATAGTTTGTAATAAAGCAAATGCATTGTAATTAAAAGAAACTTTCACAGTAATGAGCAGAATGGAAGCACCCATCTCTAGTGTTTCAGATTTGTTTGGGATAAATAGCACTGGCCTATAGATTTTTTTTAAGTAAAAAAGGTGTTACTTCTATGATCCTCCAGTAGGCCAGAGCTTTGAGCTAGATTTCCCACACCTTTTTAAAAGTGAGGTTTCTAGTCACTAAGATCAAACATGAAGTAGAAAACTTCTTAAAGGGTAGAGAAAATACAAAGTGAGTTGGAAATAAAATAGGCTTATAAGCCTATATATTTTTTCAATTCTGTGTTCTTTCAGGGTGAGTCCTTTTCTCTAGTCTTACTTTCAACCCAATAAATTGGTGCCTTTCTTTCTATACAATCTAGCCTGGGTCCCTAGGAAAAGCCTTACTTTCTTCTCCCCTGAAGTCTGTCTCTGTATGCTCACTGTTTAGATGAGGAGTCTTCTGGCCTCTGCTGGGTGAAGTCTCGCTGCCAGCTCTCCCATATTATAATATCCTTTTTGCCTTCTGCCAGCATCCATATTTTTTCTTGAGCAATAGCTCAGAGAGTAAATTATTTAAACCTTTTTAAGATGCAAATGTCTGTTGGAGGTCTTTCCTTCTTTACATTTGAACTTTTGTCCTGTGGACTAAATGTGTTTCTCTTGTCAAATACTTGAGTTCTTATCCATATGCCAAGGATCTATCTACCCTTAAATCTCTTGTTTGCTGGCAGCATGCCAATCAGGCCAGAGCTAAATGAAAGCCTGATGTGGCTGATATGAGAAAGACAGATATCAGATGAATATATGAGAGTACAAACTGTGCTGAGCTTTTGTAAAGAAGGTAAGCAGCCTTAGCATCCCATTTTTATTGATGTATTTTGTGTTGAGTAGGGAATTGGCTGTGAACTAACATAAGGCTAGAAAATGCCAGGTCATAAATACCAGAATATTATACAGGACTTGAAATTAATGGGAAGAAAGATCAGAATAGCCCATGGCCAGAATTTTCAGAGCCTTCACCTCAGATCTGGAAGATCAAGATTAAGGTCTACTCCAACATGTCTAGTCACAAAGTTCCCATCTCCTCCTGACTTACACACTAGTGTGGGGCTTACAGAGAGGAGTAACTGTTGTGTGTAGACCACAAGAAGAATGTTTCACTTGATTCTCCATCAACATATAATCCAAATGTTTCCCAGAGTCAGAAGGGACAATAAAAGCCAGCTTTATATTTTCATGTTTTAGTGTAGTGAGATTTTTTTTGCCTCATGTTTGAAATCAGCAAGGACAACGGCAGCAACTTCTATGACTGAAAGAAGCAGTTTCCTTCCTTAATAACTGTGGTATTTTCCACTTTCCTTCTCTTTAAAACTGAATCTTGTAACTGCAAATGCAAATTAATGTCATAATGGTAGTATAATCTGCAGGCTAGGCTGACCCAGTGTTTTACTGTTGGGGTGAAAGTAGATATTATAAATCATTAAATATTTAGAACTATGCATTCCAATTATAACAAAATGTCAATTCCATTCCTACTGCAGTAGTTAGTACCAAATGTGAGAATCATGTTATAATCCTAAAGTGTTTGTTTGTTTATTTGTTTTTCTGGTGCAAATTGCACATAAGAGATATAATGAGAAATGACACTCATAAGAACTAGAAAAGAATTTATGAAGCACCAGCTGCATATATCTTAAAATGGCAGATAAGATATAATTGAAAGACAGTTTTACATGGAATGATATGAGTGAAATACCAGCAGTAGTTTAATTTTTAGTTTTTTTCCCTCACTCTGAGTCACGGTAGTTAACCACATTGGCAAAATTAGACTATTTAGCGTAGGTGCTCACCTAAATCAAAGTTACCCAACTGAAGTAAGACCTAGATTCAAAAAAAGTGTATGAAAATAATAAGAATATCTCATTCCACTGATTTTAAGAGTATAAGCCTGAAAACTGTGTTTCTCTACATCCTGTGCATTGAATCCCTGTTATGACCTGCTCCAGAAGGAGAGGGTAACCCAGGTTCTTATTAACAAATCCCTTGGGATTGATTACAGTGAAATGACACTGAATAATCGGTATTTGTAAACATATATATGTAGGGTTTATTTTAGAACAATTTTGTTTCAAAAGTAAACAGGTATGTTGCTGTTTTGGGTTTTATCATCTATAGTAATACAGTAATATTAAAGTAATAAAAAAAATAACACTTAAGGAAACATACAAGGAAAGGAAGATAATGAAAGAATAGAAGTGGAAAGATATATATAGTCACTGCCTGATGGATCCAGTGATGAAATCTGGTAGTTGCAGCCTCGATGTCTGTTGACTGAAGGGATGGTCTTGATCTGTGAGGGGTGAGGGAAGCCCACTGAACTCAAGGAGTTATGAGTTATTATACATTTCAAGCTCAGGTGGGAACACCTTGTACCTCCCCTGGGCCATGGAGTTTTACAATGGATGGTGTCACGGGATGTGTCACAAGTCTCTGACACCTCCTAAGACATTGCAGCTGCCTATTATTTCAGCATCAGTCATGGTCTATCAGGGTCCAATATTTGAGATGAACAGCCCAGGCTAGATCTGAAATGTCTTTGAGGTTCCCAGAGGGATTTTTATTGCAGAGCCATGTGTAAGGGAGGACACTGGCATGATAAGAAGGATTATCCCACCTCACAGGATTTGCCTCTTATTAGCCTCTTCTCTTATCTGGAAATCCAGTTTGGAGCTTCAGGTATGCATACCCTTCTGCACCTGGGACAATGGCACCCACTTAACCTGAAGGTCCTTCCACAGTATGCGTATTCAGGAACAGGTAAGCTTTGCTGGTTGTGAAGCTGTTCCTTTTCAGTTTGCAGAAGACTTTTGGTGATGATCTTACCATGTTTAAGCCATTAACTATTTCAGTCTCTGACACCTGTATGTTGGGTCCTGCCTCAATGTACTGAATAACTACAATTCTCCTTAATTTTATAGACATGTTTGGTATTAGAGATGCAGGCCAGAATGAGTAGAGGATGCTTCTACCAGGGATCTAAAACATGGCTGCATGCACTTAAATTTAGGTAGGTGACCTTGACATTCTACAAAGGTTAATTTACACAATAAGACAGCACTCAAACTTAACTAGATCAGCTTAATGCTTCTGTTAATATGATGCTATTAAGTGTTATTTGCTGCAATACTTTCAGTGTCAAGTATTATACATGAAAAAGATTTATTAGTACGTGGTAAACAATTCCCATCACTGGCTTCATAAAGAAAAAATATATTTCCAGTGTGGAAGATAATTTCAAGGACATAGTTAAAAAAAGAATTAGAATCTGGAAGATTCAGTTTAGTTTACATTTCTACATTGACCCAGATACTTTTTAACATAGTATATAAGAGATGTATTGTCCTGCTCTTTGACTACTTCAGAACTACTGGTTTTGTCTAATTGGTGAGCTGACGCAAGAGTCACTGAAGAGAATAAGGTGAAGTTGGTCTTTTGGTCTGTGGACTATTTTGTCAAAGTCTGTGTATATAAAGACAATAGACTTTGTGAAAGAGAGCAAGCTCTCCTCTTCTGCTAAGGCATGTTAATATCCCATGAAGCAGCAGAAGAAAGAGGACCTGCTTTGTTGATAGGAGCTCTCTATCCTGCTGTGCTGAGCTCAGAATCCAGATGAGAAAGAAGAACGATGAAAGCAGATGGGGATCCAATCCAGACAAGGATTTTGAATAGGTCGTGTGTCCTTAGTGTTGCTATGGTACCTAATAAGTAAGGATGCATCTGAAACCTGGTGATATAATCTGACCAATTTATTGAAAACCAGGAAGCTCATGGAAACTCTTTTCTAGTTGTAAGTTGATTAGCATTTTGGATTCTTTTACTGTTAATAAGACTTTAGCAAATACTCTGCTCAAACAGTTTTCAGTGTGACAATTCTCTTTAGTCTATTTGTTCTGATTACTGGCATTTCTTTGCATCCAGTGTTTATTGTTGGTTCAGCTTGGATGTCTGAAACTTGTAAAGCAGAATTGTCAGTGGTGGATAATGCGAGTAGCAAGTATCCTTGTTCCCATGAGAGCAGGGCAAAAGTGTATTCACATAAAACTTTCTTACAAATAAATCTTTCTTCTCTTTATAAAGTTAACTTTCTAATAGATAGTCAAATATAGAGCTTTAAAAGTCTCCACATTTATATAATGTTTTATTAACTGATATTGGGGTTGTCCCAGTTTTAGGATTTGGGAGTCTCCTGGGTTTGGTTAAGAATTACCAGAATGGTGACGCTAAATCTATTCTGATTGTCCTGTCTACCCACACTTTTAAACCTTACCAATTCTCTCAGGCAAAATCAGAAGTGATTTGATCTAAAATAGTCTTGGAAAGGCATGGGAGGAAGCTCACACATTGTGAAAGAATCTGAGCTAAACAGATTAACATGTGAGACAAAAAAGATGCCTGTGAGTTTTTCCTCTAGTTATATATTCCTCCGCAAAAAATATACTGCACACTATAGAGACTTAGATGTTTTTGAATTATTTGTTTCAGTTCTGTATGTGACCACATCCCTGTGGGTAACATCTATAAATATTCTTTAGTTTGTCTACCCCTCTGCAATTATTTAATCTGAAAACACTGCCTTTGTTTGATTTATGTCAAAGTGTGTCAGCTGAGGATTTGGCCTGTACTACCTCACACTGCCTTAAGAAGGCTAGATTATTTACACTGAAAAATTATATTGTAAATTAAACTATTTCAAAGATATGAAAACTTGAAACTTCACTTTGTCTTTCTAAATGAAAGACAAATTTTAGCTTATACTTAAAGCAAAAAGGCAACAAAAAAAGGAAGTAACTCCAGCTGGTTAAGTATATATTATGCCAATTAAAGGACTCTACTTTGAAAATTACATTCAGTTCTGAATTATGAAGCTTTGAAAATATAGAAGCCAAGCTCCTGCTTCTTTTTTGACACTTTCATGGTAATACTAACTCACTGAAAGAATCTAGGTGTACAGGCAATCTAGCTGACAATGGTAGGTATGAGCTATAATTTTTGAAGAAGAAAGAGGGTTAAGGGGTCTTAAAGAAACTCTCTTTTTCCTTTCTTAGTGAGATAAAGGAGAGGGAAGCAATGCTTTCCAGATTAAGAGTCCCAGGCGCAGAATAAAGGTAGAAGTAAAAGGAAAAGCCTCTGAAAAGTACATGACCCTTTCATGCTTGAATCTACATATCGGACTACCTAAATCTCTCTCATTTGGACCTGATGGTTTTGATAGGCAGGGACCTACATGGAATAAATGAATGAATAATAAAAAACAGGATTATCTGCAATACAGATGATATAAACTTAAGATCAGATTATTTCAAGGTTTTTATGAAAGGATGGTTCTTGGCAGATGCTTAATTATCAGAGAGAAAGTCATCCCACACTCATCCTACTTCTCATAACTTTTGCCCCAGAGTTTCTCTGACAGCCATTGTTGGAGACTTGATAGTGGGCTATATGGGTTTGTAAACCAAATACCGGGGTCATCACCTGGTCATTTATGACTCTAATATAGATTCTTGTATTATGAAAGATAGGGGATTTTACAGATCTTAGGTTTTATTTATTTTGAACCTTGATGGAAATCTTATTGAAGCCCATAGGAAGTATTCCTTGACTTTAGTGCATCTATTGGTTTCAGTTCTGTGGACTAACCTTGCAGAGTTTAACCAACAATCAGAAAAAAACATACAAAAACAAAGGGCAATCACCTTCTGTTGATTCAGTTTCTCTTTTATACTCAGGACTTCTCTTCACACATGTTGGGACGTTTTTGTTCAGTACTTGCAGAGCAGCTCTAGCTTGGAGTTGCTCTTTGCAGGTCCTTCTAACCTTCATCATGCTACCTGGTTCCCATCTTTTGTCAGAACTGCACAGCCTTTTTTTTGATAGCTGTATATTTTTTACTCTTTCACGGAAGAATAGTGCACTTGTCTAAACACTTACGAACTATGGGAAGGAAAGGTTCCTGTAACTGTCTTAAATCTCCCTACCTCTCTGCTTAGGACCTGTCATGGCTTAGGAATGGTACTTTCCAAATTTGTGTTCCCACTTAAACTCCAAACCACACACTGCTTGCTCACTGCCACCACCCCCCTCCCTGGGCCACTTTTCCCCTTTTACTTCCTGCTGCAGCAGGATGGAGTTGAGAATTGGAGGTATAAAAGGCAAAGATAATGAGTTGAAATAAGAAAAATTTACTGGAAATAGCAATAATAAAATTAACAATAACAGTAACAATATTAATAAAGAAGATATAAGAAAATAAATTGTTGACACAGAACTCTTCTTCCCAGAAAAGAGTCCTTTTCTCTCGCTGCTGGCAATGACATGAGGTGGTATTGAATAACCTCCAGGTCCTAGCTATGCCCCAGTCCTGTTTATACCAGAACCAGGACAGGGCCAGCAAAATTTGTCCTAGGGCTACGCAATGTTGTTTGCTTATGCCTCGTTGCACTGCATCGGTCCTTCTGGAACCACAGAGTAGTTGGAAATGGCTTCCCACAAAGGTGTATGAATGCCTCTCATGTCCTAGGAGGGTTCAATGCTGGTGATAATGCCTTTTCCTATCCTTACTGAATTCCACAATGAGAATAAAATTGATTTGGTTATAATGAATTATCTCTTTCTTTTAAAATGGAGAAAGCTCAAGTGCAATTGATTGGAATCAAGTGTTTCATTGAACAGTGTAAATAATAACTTGTATCCAAATTAAATACAATTGTCACGGTTGGATTTCTCATTTAAAATTTCATAACAAAAACAAATTGGGAGGTTTGTGGACCACAGGTTTTTATGTGATTACTACAGCAACAGCTGAACTATATATTGTGACTTCTATTTGTAAGAGTGAAATGTGCTTGAATCCCATGTCAGGTCTCCATGACTAGCTGTGACCTTTGCTGTACCAAGTGCTTTCAGACCAAAGGCTCCCATTGGCCTCTTGAGGAGGTTGGGCACATGCAAGACAACAGGATGGGTCAGCTGATCTCCTATCCTCTGACCCAGGTGGCACTTCGTGTGAAGGAACTGGGTATGTCTGGCCGTGTCACACCCAGAGACACAGAGGGGAAGGGTCCCAGGTGGTCACGGCCAGTTCTGCATAGGTATGTTTGAGAAAGTGGCAGAGAGGACACCAGAAAGTGGAAGTTGTGGAGACATGGCTAGGGATGTGCTCACTGGAGCAGTTATCCCTGAGGGACTGCAACCTGGAGGTGGGCCTTGCTGAGACAGAGAAGGTTCATAGCGCAAAGTTGCTGCAACAGCATGGAGCAGAGCAAGACTGATGCTAGGTCAGATTTAAGTCCATAGCTGGGATTTGTAAGCAAGATGTATGGGCTGCAGAAAACACTCAACAGAAAGATGAATTTTTAAACAAATTCCAAAATGTACTGAAACTTCTGGAAAATGCTGAATTCACTGTGTCTTCATGTAATCTTATTAAGGGCCTGAACTTATCATAGGGAGATGAATGTCTCAACCCTCACAGACATTTTCCTTGTAAGTTACCGGTTTTAGCCAAGGCAGAAAAACTGAGATTATATATCAATTGGTTGTAGAATTTTGTGAGATGTTTCTGACATTGTCTAAAATGGCAACCTCTTTTTTAGGCTGTTAACTTTTGTGGTCAATGTAGTCCATATTAAAAGGTGATTAACAAAGAGGTTGTCAACTGAGGCATTATCAAAGAGCAATTTTGTTAGGGGACTTTGATAGTGACTCTAAAGGAGAATGTGTTTTCAGTAAACAACTGGATATATGTTTAATGCTTGCAAATCAGATATAGAAATACTGCTAAATTTGGGGTTGTCTCATAATGTGAAGTAGTAAATGACAAGTACTCATACAGACTCAACCAGAGCAAATGGACAAAGGGTCTACAATGAAAAGGATGAATATTGACTCTGCCAAATGCAATATATGCAATTGAGGGAAAGGACACTGCTCAGATGTGAGGTATGGTAATGTTATCTTGGTCTTTATTGAAGTTGAAAGTCTTCAGGGATATGATAAGATAAATGGGAAAAACCATCCAATATGAGAGGCCGATGAGAAGCTATTCTAAAACAGGTCAACAAGAATACATAACAGAAAAACTAAGTATGCTTTTTGATAGCGAGAGTAACAGATCATGCTGGAAAAAAAATTGTCTAGAAGGATCTTGATTTTCTATCCCTTGAATATTTTAAATCTTTCTAGAAGAGAGACTGTTGTTCAAGCAGGGATTTTGGCATGGGCCTGATGTAGAAACAACTGCATAGGGCTTTGTGTTACAGAGCATGTCAGTCAAAATATCTCCAGTGCTGTCTTTTGTTCTTCAAATCTATGCAAGCCCCAAATCTTAACTCTCCTAAGAATTTTTCTTGAAAAAATATTTGCATCTGGAAGTCATGAAAAAAACCCAACAAATAAAGTAACAAACAAACAAACAAACAAACAAACAAAAACACCCCAGTGATTTTGCAGAAGTATTAGTCAAGGACTTATAAATTCACTGTCATTCCAAATTGGGATGAAACCTGTGAGACTGGCCTGGATCAAGCGTAACAAGCAGCTGTTTGCTTTGCTTTTTTTTCTTTTACAGCTTTTAAACAAAGCAAATTCAAACTAAACCGTCTCATTCTTCAAGTGGCTTTATTAGAGTTATTTACAAAGGTTTTCCTAGAACAAAATTTTCACAAAACCAACCTGATTTTATTTTGGCACAGTCTTTGAGATTGTATATTGCCATGACTCATGTCTGTGAAGCTAAATATTACAACCAGCTCTACTTGTACATTTTTGTGGGTTTTTAACGTGCAATATGCACAACTCTTGAGCCTTGCTTCACACCTTTTTACTTTTTTAAGGAGAAAATTAAACACTAGCATTCTGTTTAATTGCAGTTAAACCATATATCCTCTCTAAAGGGATCTGGTTGTAACTATATTACTACTATCAGTGTTGCCTTGGGTTGTCACAACTTGTTGTCATGTATAAGAAGTATAATTTTCTGGATTCTGCAATTAAGGTACCAAATTACTTTAAAAGGCAGTATCAGTCAGTCAACCTGAACCTTTATATGTGTATGGATCAAGTTGCTAGTGGAACTCTATAAGATGAAAACACTGAACCGTAGTGTAATTTTTTTTCCATTCATTACACCAACCTTATGTTAATGAAAACCCAATAATATTAAAAGATTCCCCCTTAGTTTACATCAGTGTAAATTGAAAGAAAATCAGATCCCAAACACTCCTAGGAAAAGAATGAAAATCTATATGTTTCCACTATGGAACTGTAATGAGGGCACCATATACTGAATTTCCCATCTATATCTAATGTGCAATCTCTTACATCACCTGGCAGACTACTGCATTTATGGTCATACTGCAGAACCGCTGTTTCACCAAAGGGATTTATCTGCCTGAAGGTGTGTAGTGTATTCTTCCGAATGTGTTGTAGGGCACACCTGTTCATTCTTCACTCTTAAGATGTCCTGGAAGGAAAAAGAACATAAATGTCAGAAAAAGCCCAATCCAACAACTTTGTAGAGACTTTAGAGAAGTTCAAAGCACTGCATGTTCTTGGTACTATCATGCTTGCACCTACAGATTATTTGATACAGTTGATAAAGACACTGCTCTTTTGTAAGTGTAAACCTGGGATTTGCACTTACATGTTGGGTGGATATTCTCCTGTATACTCATTGAGTATGACACTACATTTGGAGATACAAAGACTACTAGTATGTCACATAAGCCAGAAAATTTTCTATATGCACCAAAACACAGCTCAGGAAGGTAAAATTAAGGAAGTGATTAAACTACACAGTAACACTACTGTGTTCCAATTCTTTTATGTATTGCAAATACATCTGATGGCACAGTAAAAATTTGTGATGACACAGTGGAAATAATTATCTTTAGCATAAGAATGAGATCTGAATATACAATCTGTATTCTAGCAGAAGCTTTGCCATAACTTTTGTGATGCTTAGGTTTAGTTATCATGAAAGCGATCAGAGGGCTGGAGCACCTCTCTTATGAGGACAGGTTGAGGGAGTTGGGATTGTACAACCTGGAGAAGAGAAGGCTCTGGATTTTCCATATAGAAGGTTGGCTTTGTATATTGAAGACAGACTTCTACCAAGGCCTCTAGTGACAGAACAAGACGTAACAGCTTTAAGGTGAAAGACAGTAGGTTTCGATTGGACGTAAGGAAGACATTTTTTATTATGAGGGTGCTGAGGCATTGACAGAAGTTGTCCAGAGACAACCCTATTATGGATGCCCTATCTATGGAAATATACAAGGTCAGGTTGAATGGGGCTTTGAGCAACCTGATCTAGTAGAAAATGTTCCAACCAAGTCAGAGGTGGGTGGACTTGGATGATCTTTTAAAAGTTGCTCCCAAACAGTTCATGACTGTGAATTATGCTTAGAAAAGAATTTTCCATCTATGTTGGTATTACCAAGACATTTCTTCAACACCTTCATAAATTACTTGAATGCAGGACTGGAAGGGATACTAAGCAAGTTTGCAGACAACACAAAATTGAGAGGAGCTGCTGGTTTCCTTGAAGGCAGGGAGGCCCTGCAGAGAGGCCTCAACAGATTGGAGGACTGGATAATCACCAACCATATGAAGTTCAGCAAGGGAAAGTACGAGATTCTACAGCTGAGATGGGGCAATCCTGGCTGTTCGTGCAGACTGGGGAATGAGATGCTGGAAAACAGTGTCATGGAATGGACTCTGGGGGTCCTGGTCTAGGGCAAGTTGAATCTGAGCCACCAGTGCTGTGGCAGCCAGGAGGGCCAGCTGTGTCCTGGGGACATCAGGCAAAGCAATTCCAACCAGTTGAGGGAGGGGATTGTCCCACTCTGTTCTGCACTGGGGCGACCTCATCTTGAATACTGTGTGCTGTTTTGGGGGCTACAATGTAAGAAAGATATTAAGCTATTAGAGAGTGTCCAAAGGAGTGCAAAGAAGGTGGTGAAGGGCCTTGAGGGGAAGCTGTGTGAGGAGTGGCTGAGATCACTTGGTCTGTTCAGCCTAGAGAGGAGGAGACTGAGGGGAGACCTCATTGCAGTTACAACTTCCTCATGAGGGGAAGAAGAGAGGTAGGAACTGATCTCTTCTCTGTGGTGACCAGTGACACAACCAAGGGAATGGCCTGAAACTTTGTCAGGGGAGGTTTAGGCTGGATATTAGAAAGAGGTTCTTCACCCAGAGGGTGGCTGAGCCCTGGAACAAGCTCCCCAGCAAAGTGCTCACAGCACCAAGCCTGACAGAGTTCAAGAAGTGTTTAGATGATACTCTCAGGCACATGGTGTGACTCTTGGGGCTGGTCCTGTCCAGGAATAAGGGTTTGACTTGATTCTTCTTGGTACCTTCCAACTCAGCATATTCTATGATTCTGTGATTTGTAAAAAAAATGTAGAATGGATGAAAAAGACTTTCTTCTGCAAATGGTATTGAATCTCATTATCTCTGTAGTGGTTTTGTTCCTGAATTGTGAAAATACGGTGTGGGGGGTGGGGTGGTGGAGAAGAACTCTAGTTTGACCTTTTTCCCCTCTTGAAGTAACAACACAAAGTGAGAGGAAAAGTCCTCGCCTCTTCAAATTAAAAGGGCTTTTTTTTCCTTGACATTTCTGGAAGCAAGTTTTACCTTCAGGATTGGAAGAAATGAGCTGATAGACAAATACTGAAGTGTTTGGATTGCTGGTTACTGTCAGTAGGAATACATGACTTTTAATCCACTGTGTGATGTGTATTTGCTACAAAGCTTTGGGAAACTGGTTGGAAAACTGCTCAGCGGAAAAGGACTTGGAGGATGCCGTTGGACAGACGTCTAAATATGAGCCAGCAGTGTGCCTAGGTGGCCAAGAAGGCCAATAGCATCCTAGCTGGTATAAGGAATTGTGTGGCCAGCAGGACTAGGGCAGTAATTGTCCCCCTGTACTCAGCACTCCTGAGACCACGCTTCAAGTCCTATGTCCAGTTCTGGGCCTATTACTTGAAGAAAGACATTGAGGTGATGGATCGTGTCCAGAGAAGGTCAGCAAAGCTGGTGAAGGGTCTGAAACACAAGTCTTATGAGAAATGGCTGAGGGAGTTCAGGTTCTTTAGCCTGGAGAAAAGGAAGCTAAGGGGAGACCATATTGCTCTCTACAACTAACTAAAAGGAGGCTGTAGCAAGGTGAGGGTCGGTCTCCTCTCTCAGGCAACCAGCAGTAGGATGAGAGGAAGAAGCCTCAAGTTGTGCCAGGAGTGGTTTAGAAAGGATATTAGGAAAAAATTCTTCACCGAAAGGGTGGCCAGGCTTTGGAACAGGCTGCCCAGGGAACTGGTATTAAATATGCTGAAGGTATTTAAAAGATGCGTAGATGTGGCACCTGGGAATATGGTTTAGTGGAGGTCTTGGTAGTGCTGGGTTAATGGTTAGATTTATTGATCTTAAAGGTCCTTTCCAAGCTAAACAGTTCCATTATTCTATTATTTAATATAATCAAAATAAGTTGGGAGAAAAGCAAGATCATACAGAACATGTAGCAAAATCCTACCTGTAGGGAGATTTTGAAAAAGTCCTATAAACAGGATAGAATTCTGTGGGTTTAGAGCCTCAGCATTTATTAGTTTAGCTCCCTTGTTTTGTAGAGTTTAAATTAGGCTGGGATCTAACAGAGTAAGTGCCAAATGTATGAAATTTCATTTGTTAGTAAATTTAATTTATTTACAAACAATTCTTGTAAATCAAATTACATTTCCATATTAAATTATTCGTTGGAACTCTACTATATTTTTTCTTTTTCTCCTGCATAAGAATGCTGGAGACTGGAAGTACCAAAGTGAAATTGGGAAGTAGGTGCATGACTCTGGGATTTTTTTTGTTAGACTCTGAACTGAATAGTTTTATGGACAGAAGCTGCACAAAAGAAGAAGAAGAAAAAAAAAACAACCAGCAACAACAACAACAACAAAAAACTGGCACAGATGTTTACTGTTCTGTATGCAAGAGCTGGCAGTCTGCTGTAGTTTTAGTCTCTCTATGGCAATTTTGCTACCAAAACAAACTAATATATTTTGGTTTTAAGTTGAGGCTAATAGTTCATCATATCCTTCAAAAAGACCTGATCTTGCAGCCAAGTACATGGTTCCAATTTTCTTTCCATATTGTTACTTTTGTTGATGTTTTTGCGCTAAGATAGTAGGCTTTCATTGTGATACAAAACCTCACTTGTAAATGATGTTTTAGAGCCCATGGCTGACCCTATGGCTTCAGAGGTTATTAGAACATCATGTGCAGTTTAATGAAAACAGAGGGAGAAAATTTAAAATTAAAAAACCCTGACATATACTGTGCTAGATTGCTCATATTCCTGGAGAGGTGTTAAATTCATCTCTACAGATATACACAGGACTCCAAAATACTTCCAGTGCCCAATCTGAACAGGTGTCTCCCATGATTAGTGCTCCCCCTTGATGCTGAGACCACAAAAGTGTGGGAGCATTCACTTAGTATAGACACGGAAAACTGTACATCTTCTCGGGACTCTCAGAGTTTAGCCACTTGTGCTCAAGTCTAGCTCTGATAAAGTGTAGCAGTGTTACTGCCGAGAAAAACTGTGTGAGAATAGGCTGGGAGATGCTTTTCACCTAGTCTCTCTCTTATTCAGGGATTTTGATTATGCTCAGCCCCTTCCCTTGATCCTTCGCAGGATCAAAGGCTACTTGGTCCTGCTTCTTACCACTACTTATGACTACTTTGCAGTTGTACCTTTAGCTGTCCATGGACTCTGCTGATCTTGACCTGATCTGACTTACTGCCTTCCTGTCTTGACCTCAGGCCTCTCACATCCCTACGAGCTGGCTCCATGATCTCAATTCCTGGACCCTGCTTCATGTCACTGATCAGAGCACCCCTGCTCTGTGTTCAGCATCTCACAGTACTGTGCTCCTTGTTGATGACGATACTGCCCATGCCTGCCTTGCTGTCATCCTCAGTCTCTGGCTCACTCTGTAAAAGCCCACTCTTATGGCTCCCTGAAGGGAACTGATGTGTGATTGTGGTGGCTTACTGTTGATGCTCCATTTGTTAATGAGTCCACATGTAGCCAGAAGAAAGTTTTCTGGCCTACTATAGCTCTGGTTTGTTCTGTTTTCAAAATGTTTCCCAGAACAAGACACAGTTAATATAGATTTTGACCACATGTCTTCTTACACAGGGATTAAGACATGTCTGCTTGT
The DNA here is from genome assembly GCF_003031625.1 of Empidonax traillii. Lineage (NCBI taxonomy): Eukaryota > Metazoa > Chordata > Aves > Passeriformes > Tyrannidae > Empidonax > Empidonax traillii. The sequence goes on from NW_020955589.1 coordinate 710,212, forward strand.
ATTATATAAAGCTCGTGCTATTGCTGATTGAATGTTCATAGTAATAATTACTTGTTCACATTACAATGCCTCCTGCATCTCCCAGCGAAGAGTAATGCTTCATTCTGCTAGGCAGCACACAAATAAAAGCAATCCAGGGGGAATAAACACACATCAGAGAGGACAGATAGGATACAGGGAAATAAACAGAGCTAACCATGGAACAAAATTTTCTGTGTTTTTCAAAAAAAAAACAAAAAAAAACACCCACCAAACAAGCAAACACACACAAAAAAAATTCCAGGTTTTTGTTGAAAGCAAAAACATTCCAGTGTTGACAAAAAATTGATGAAATTAATTAATGTATTTATTTGTGTAGGAAAATTATCTGAGTGTTCCTAGCTGAAAAACTGCTGCTGAGCATTTTGGAAGGCATTTCTGTCACTGTACGACTTAGCTGTCTAGTTCTCTGAGGTTTTTGGCTCCCCAGTCACTCAGCTCTTGGGCTGCCTGCCAAGGCAGGATGCTGCGTGAACCAAGGAGACACACAGTCCCTCTTAACTAGGGAGCTCAAGGTGGCAAACTAGCATTTGCTGTTGTAAAAGTATCTATTGTAGCTACCTATGGTAAGCCTGTTACACAAGGCTTTAGGGGAAAGCGGTGGTAGAGGCAAAAAGATAAGTGTCGAAGATCCAGATTATCACAAGCTCCATCTTCCTCAAGCCAAAGAGAGCCAAAGAAGAAGAACAGAGGGATCTTTCCCATTTGCTGTGTCTATCTGCCTCCCACCTGCAAATGGAGTTAGGGTTCTTGTGAGACACAGCTGCATACCACCCTTTAGTGGGTATGATGCATAGGTATGGTGGTCAAAAACATCCCACCATTGCATAGCAGAAATGCCACTACCAGTCAGTGGAGCTGAGAATATTATGATAAAGTTGTCCTTGGTGGTCTAAGTGTCACTGTAGCCCTGCTGCTGTTTCTAAATCAATGCTTTTTTATTTCTACCAGACTAAAAACCTTGAGAATATGAATCATTGCAAATGTAAAGTAGTAACTAAAACTAGTTCAGCTTTTACTGAGATAACTGCTGGTGGGGGATACCTAATGCTGATATTTGATGATCAACAACTTCCTCGTCACTCATCATGGAATACAGTAACTCACAAGGCTATGCTGTGCAGAACTGATGACACATTTAAATGTATTTATAAGGCTTTATCTTGCTCATCTGTCCCATAAAAATGGCTTTATGAACAAGATAGAAATGAAACCACCTGTAAGAGACTGTATTAGAGATCCTGAGTCTTTCTGGATCCCACTTAAAGATGCTGAATCCACAGAGAAAACTGCACAATGTATACTGAAACTTACCTAAAGTTCCTGAAAAGTTACTTTAGATAAAACATGAGGAAAGCCATGACTGCATCTTTTTTTCCCATTTAATCCATTGTGTGTAGTTTAGTTTTTAGGTACATAGGGGGTGGTGTGGTTTGTTTGTTTGTTGTGGTTTTTTTTTTTTGTTGTTGTTGTTTTGTTTATTGTTGTTGTTGGTTTGGTTTGTTTTTTTTTTTTTATGAACATGGTTCATGGCTGATTTTCTTCTCATTATGCATGTAGCTAAGAGCTCAAAATCATCTAAAGTGAACTTTTGATGCAAATTGCAAAACTGAAGTCGATGAAGTCGATGAGTGCTATCCATTTACACAGGCCAAACACTCTTCCAGCAACATGTAGTGTTATTTACTTTTCTGACGTGTAAGTGCTGAAAAGAATAGTAAATGTGAACAATCTGTATGTATTGTAGATTTCATTTTGTTATAGTCCTATTCATACAACAGTATCATATTGTTGTATAAAATTTATCCAGAATGAGAGAGATTGTGTTATAAAAATTGCCTTTTTTAACTATTTCCATTCTCTACCATTTCTTCACAGGACTGAGAAATTAACCGGTTGTGACATCACATATTCACAAAAACAGATCAGAGTTTGTGGCCTGATGATATAGTAGATCTAGCTGAGTGCTTACAGTTGTCAGTTAAAAATATTCCAAACATCTCAACCATGTGACCCCAAATGCTGAATTGGTGTCAATTCAAATTATTGAGTAAAATTAATTCTTTTTTCTTTAGTTCAATGTATATAATATAGCTTTGTGCCAGACCAAGTACTGCCTGTCATCCCATAAATTTCATAAATCTAGACTAAAATAGAAAGTTGTCCTAAACTGTATCATGTTCTCCTTATTTCAACAGAATTGCATTCATGTTTGATTTGGATCTAATTCTTAGTGTACTTCATCTCTAATAATTTGTGGTTAAAAACAAGGTAGAAAATTTCTAGTGGCATTTTCCTCTGGATTTTTTGACTCCAAACATGAAAGGGAAGGAAGGATTCACTTGAACTCAAATCTGAGCCATTTTTGTCTTTGAAATACAGCAAGATGAGATTGATGTGGAAAATCAGAACTATTGCATTGTTTACGTGCTTTCAAAGTTTGACTGCTGGCAACGGGATTCTTTGAATATGGTGATAGTGAGGGTAGATTGCTGGAGACTGAAAAAGCTGAATTATATTGTATTATACTGATTTGGGAGGATTAGTGAAAAAAGTATTAGACTCCTTTTAATTTATTTTAGATGAAAACACACAAGCCCTGGTATAAGAACAGAAGAAATTAGCTTATTTGCTGCAGTTGTTCTGAGAGCGCCTCCAAAAAGTTTAATTCTTCAGAAAGGACAGAATTACTCTCCAGGGACATTTGGATGGATTGGAATCTTCGGAGAACCAAACTTTACTATAGATCAGAGCTGCCTGGAAATTCAGTTTTTCCTTCCGGTATAAAAATGGGACACAACAATAATAAGATTTATTAGAATAATTAGTAATGGGAACATTTTGAAGTATTACTTTGTCAGACTCCTGAAGTGACTTAATTTTAATGATATCTAAAGCACACTGACAGATAAGAATTACCTGCAAAACTCACTTGTGTTTACAACTTGCTTCTACAATGGATTTTAGCGAGAAAGAGAATATGACAGATCATCTTGCAAAACAACTGAGTGCTTAGATTGCTGCTATGCATAGATGATGATCAGTTTGTTTCTCATTGTGAACTGGTTTAAGTCCAGTTTCCTCCAAGAACCAAGTGGGAAAGCCAAGTTTTGGACAGAGAGCATTGTCTGGTCCAGTTAACATGGAGCTGTTCTGCTCCTAGGATCTTTTGAGGAGGAGAAGAAGAAGGAAAGACAATTCTGAGGCTAAGCAGTGGTCACAACATCCTTTAGGGAAGGAGAGCTTTTGGACCCTGAACCTCTTCAAGCTAAGCTCTCCCACTTAAAACACCTTACTAGTGCCTGGATCCTTGGCAAATATGAGCCAAAGCATAACTGGTTTCAAGAGCTTCACTTCAGGAACTGGTTCTACTTTCTGATGTGTAGGGAAGGGTGCTTTCCATTCACAGGAGCCAGAAAGCAACCCCAAAAGTCTTTCCTTAAGACCGTCCTAATTGTTTGGCTGAAGTGGTCCTTATGCAACCTTCTCCAGGATACCCAGGAAAATCCAGGCAAAAACTTCCTACTCAATATACTTCATTTCAAAGTAGCTTAGTCTATTACAAATTAAATCTGTACAGAACAGAACACTCTGTCTTTCAGCATCTCTGTATAAGCTAATTCCAAATCCCTGTCTGTTAAAGTAGAAAGCTTCTTGAAGATGAGTGAGATGTGTTGCTGTGATTTGGATTTTTCCCTCCTAAGAGCCTGAATGGATTTTCTAATGTTTCTCTCACTTGTTGACAACTTATGCCTATATCTCAAAAACCTGTTCTCTCATGACCGGTAACTGAGCATAAAAATTGATTTTCATTGGTATCCCTCTCTCTTTTGGAAGTTTTGCTCATTAGAAAGTTCAAGCCTACTCTATACCATAATTTTCATGCTTAAAAGCAATGCATAAAATCGTATTTGCAATTCAGTACATATAAAGGACTAACACTGCTGTTACCATATTGGTCAGGTGATAATGCTTGCGTGTTCTTTGGATAGTTGTGGTCTTTGAGAAAGGGCAGTCTGAGTAGGTTGATTCTGGTTTTAAAGTCATAGTGGTCATAGTGGAGACAGATTCTTTTTTTTTTTTTTTTTCCTATTTATTTTTCCTAGTTTAAAACTTTTTTCAGCAAGTCTAATAGGACTTATCCAAATGGGTACTGTACCAGAAATGGTCATGACTCTAGCTGCTTGAGGTGTCAATTACAAATGAACCTTTTTTATTAATAATTCTATATGCAGGTCTTCACTGTCTGCCAGCCTATTTTAACTCATTTAGGCTTGGCTTTTCCTAGCATACTTTTACCTGGCCTGTTAAGTCTGGATGTTTGAGAAATTTATCTTCTGTCTGTCGTCTGATAAACACTTTCTGTCTTTGTGTTGAGTTTTACTTAGCTTATGTTTTCACCCACACACATGCACACCCTCTGGCACCTGTCTTTTCTAATTCCCCAGGGGGCTGAATCGCAGAAAAACCTTGAGTCAGGTACTTGAGGTCTGTTTGTATCAATGAGGATAAAGCATACAGATGGGAGTTGAATCTGCAGGAGAGGTATGTTAGTGCTATGGCAGTCTTGTATATCTGGAAGTCAAGTGATCTCTTTTCTGTCTTACTCTCTCCTCCAAATAAGTTTCCTTTGTAGTGCTTTCTCTGTAAAATGAGTGGAAATACCCACCCCTGGTAGGAGGTGAGCGTGGGAGAGGAAGAGTAGAGATATAAGGTCAAATAAGCTTTGCTACTATTGTGGTAATATTTGGAAATCCCAGTCAAGCCTGCAACCTCATGCTGGGAGGCATTATACAAACACTCAGTAGAGAGAGTAAGAAGCTTAAAGTCTAACTGGCTAAAACAAAAATGGAGACCATAAAGAGGCAGGAAGATTTCAAGGTGATGCTGTTGTATTAGAAGGTGTTACTGAGTTGGAAAATGTTATTTAAGATTATTAGTAGATAACTGTATAATGCAAGGGATGATTTTCTCCAAAATAATTTGGTTCAAAACCTATAAAATGAAAATTACTTAAGCTTTTTTGAAGAAAAATCTATACTTTCTGTCTTAATGGTAACATGGTTCATCATGAAATTTTCATTCCCTTCCAAATAAAAATTACTGAAGCTTTAATCATCATTTCTTATCTGAATTACCTGTATGAAAATACTTACAAGTTATTACTGAGTAGTTTGAACAGGCTGTTTCTTTGCCTGGTTTTCTGATGAGTTCTGTGGTTTTGTTGTTGTAGTAATTATAGGCTGACTTAATTCAGATATTGTTATCTGCCAATATGTCCTATTTAATTATAAAATATGCAATTAATGACTAATGAGCTCATGGCTACATGAGCTTAGAGACAATGAAACAAGAGATTTCCCTGTTGGGAAGATATTGTAATCTCAACATATGGTCTGAGCTTTGGATTTTATGATACTGAAAACAGACCTATCTTAAAGTTTAAAAAAGTGCGAATATTAAGATGTTTGAGGTTGATTTCAGATGATGTACTCAAGATGCAAAAAGCTGTATGTTTCGTCACCTAATATAAATAGGATACCTAAATAAAGCACAGCTAGCAAACTCAGTAGAACTGTTAAGGAAAATGCGTCCTACTTTTACCAAGGCAAGAGTTCAAAAATCCCTTCTATAAATTAGGGTCTACAGGGTTGAGTCATAAGTTTGCTGTCTTCAATATGTGCTTTGGATGCTGTAATAGACACACTGGAAATATCACATGAAATCATCAAAAGTTTGTTTGTGTGTCTGATGTCGAAAGATAGAAATTCCTCATTATACTATGAAAACCTCAGCATTTTAAGATTTCCTGACCTGCTTGATTGTGGAATGCTCTTCAATATGCTGCTGTCTTCCCATGCCCCAAAAACAGTTTGAGGAGGAAGGGTGTATTTGAGTGTCATCCTATTGCAGGGCAAGGCTCGGACTGGACAATGCTGTGGTCAGCAGATCTCAGAATGACTCCTGCATCCTACACCTAAGTCAAACTTGTCAGTCATAAGCTGACTCAGAGCCTGTGGCTTTGCAGCTAGAGTAAAATCTCAGTGTGGGAAACTATATTTTTACTTCCTGTTTCGCGTTTGTGGCCTGTTGAAGGGACGGGAGGGATGTGTTAGAAACTTCTCTAAGGCAGTGGTAGTCAAGAAACCTTCCTTTTTTTTTAACTTAAAGAAGAATGATTGAACCATGGGTGTGTCTTAGTCTTTTCAGTAAGATTTTAGATTAATTTTGTTGTTAAGCAGTGCATAGGCTTCTTTATAGGCACCCTGAACAGTTTATAAATTTCTGCTGCCCCTAGGTAGCAAGACTTAAGAGGTCTGAAATCATAAATAGAACACAAATGAGCAGTTTCTATGAAACGAGTTGGGTAGTCTACAGTGCTAAAAATAAGGGGATTTGATATATATGGAGCTTTAAAATTCTTCATAGAAAAAAGACTCTTATAGATTTTATAAATATTCTAAGGATTTTTTTTTTTTTTTGTATTCATGAACCTTCTAGGAAATTACCTGATACTTTCTGTATTATAGTGACACCATTAACATAATGTTTATGCACAATAGGCTGTAAAAACATATGTTTGATATGTTTTGTCTTATTTCAGTCAATATAGCTAAGCCAAGCAGATGCTTCCGGGTTGGGCTTGCAAGTTCAATGTATAGATAAGAATTGTGAGAATTGGTGTACTCTTCTTGGAACCAGCATTTGCTCTGTTGCGTGATAAAAATGTGTCAAAATGAGAAATACAGAGAAGAAAAAGAAATTAGTATATATCTCTGATTTATTTCTCTGCAGGATGATTATTGTTGATGATTACAGCCAAGTAAATATGTAGCTGCAAGAGTCTGTAGTTTGCATTTTTCTATTATTCTCCCAGCAGGAACTGTATCTTTAAAATAATCATGGGATTAAATTCTATTTCTGTTTCAGGCTACAGTGATGAACTTGATATCCACTGACAGCAGTATGTTCCTGCACACTTGATGTCTTCAAGAACCCTGTGAGGTGTATCTGTAGGTGCCTGCCTATGCTGCTGAACATGTCCTAACCACAGGTCACTTCAGTGGCTTGGGGGTTTAACCCTTAATATCATCTCTCTGCTGCCCTGTCTCTATGGAAGCAATCACAGGATGCCTGCTAACTGTTTAACCTACCAAGAGAGATTCACCAGCAGAGATATTATCTCTATTAATATTTCAATCCACTCCTGAACTCAGGAGTGCCTTAAAAAAAGATAAATCTTAATTACCTTTGAAAGAGAATTAAAAATACTGCCAGACAAACCTGCCAGCATTCATAGATTTGTAAAAGTGAGGAAGACTTTAAGGTCCTGGACTGAAAGACTCGTAGAACTGTTCAAAGTAGTTTACTCTAAAAACAAGTAAAAAGAATAATCCAAACAACAAACCAACCAAATAAACAACAACAATAACAACAAACAAACAAACAAAAAAACCTCCTCCCCATCCCCCAACAATAATATGAAGAAGTAGAGAAAAAAACTTAAATTAAAAAATATGTACGATCACATTGATAGTGGTATCTAGCTTAGCTAATTTGGCTTTCATTTATCTTTGAGGCTATCTAGAATGGTTTTTCAGCAAATGCTGCATGGCTAGTTGTTTTACAAGGCCTCATGTATGTTGGCAACACCAAAGCACAATTCAGCTGTTTTCTAGGCCTAGTTTTTGATTGTGCTGTGCCTTATGATAGCCATGAGAAAGAACTGGGATAAGGCCACAAGGCTTGTATTTACAAGACTGAAACTGCATATATAATGGAGTCCCTTGACAGTCTATTCCAATCACAGAAAACAGACACACAGGGGCATTGCTTTTTCTACTGGAGTTAAATATTTGTTTTCTTTTTCTAATATTCATGACCTTTCCATTTAAACTGACAGGTACTTTTAGCCTTTGCCTGACTGTGGAGACATGCTGCCCATTCTGCCATTCCCAGATCTGATGGATTTTTGGGAAGAGTCTTCATAAAGCTGGTATAACATATTCTGAAGACAATTTTATCATATCTTCCAATAGTTTTTCTGCCAGTTCCTGCAACCATTTATGCTTGAACAGAACATTTGCACAATTACTGTTTTAAAGCTAATTTTGAGTATCTTTTTCCCACTCTAAAGAGTTTGAGAAGAGCTCTCCTACCGAGAAAAGAAAGAAAAAGGGTGATGTTCATACCACCTTGTCTATTGAAATGTATTCATTGCATCTGTGAGTAGTGTCTTTAATTCTCCTAGGTTTTTTACATATTGATCTGTGATGCTAGTTTGCATGCAGCAAAATGAAGGTGGAAAAAGATTAATAATTTATCATAAATCAGTCTCTTTCTGGAGCATCTGAATTCACAATGAGTATACAAAACTGAGGTCAGATAGTTTAGCTTTGATAACAAAAGTCCATTTTTAAATGCTAATTAACCCCCCAAGTGTATGCTTTTTAAAAAAATTAAAATCTCCAATCGTTTCGCTTTGAAGTTCCATTTTCTATTAAAGAAAAATAATAAAGGAAACTATGAAGCCTCTTACATTTGTCTGGAAGGGACCAAACAGCTGATTAAAAGAACGAACTCTAAGCGTAAAAGGAAAATTTAATGACATCTCATGAACAATTAAAAAGACCATTTGCATTCTTCTAAGTCTATTAAAAAAAAACAAAAAAAAAAAAGTTTGACTATAATCACATGCTGTGAAGGGATAGAAAAGGGAACATTAAATGCTTTTCTTGATTCCTCCTGAACCCTCTGGTAGCACAACAGGATTCTTATTAGCATGCACATTGCTGTGACCTGGTTTACTACAGTTTTGCATTTAGGCAGGTGTTTTAAAACAGGTGTAAAAATCTGTATTTTCTTTTTTTCTGCCTCAGAACTCTGATTCAAGTTATGCAGTTTGTATGTATGTTCTTTCCATAGGGATTTTCTGCCCCCTTGGATGCAGCAGATGACTTCAGATCTTGCTCAAATTTAGAAACCTTTTGAAAGCTAACAGAAAAGTGAGTTATCAGTCTCCAAGGAAAATTTCCTTCTTCTTTCAGTGGGTGAATGTGCATTCGGAACGTACTGGGCATTTGGTGTGTCCCTCAAACCCAAAAATTTATCACACACTGAATGCTTTTTTGTTGAAACCCCAGTAACATCTGTTGTGCAACCAAGAATTCCATAATAATTTTCCTCTTTAACTGTTTCTATCTGTAACAACTGTTTTATCTGATGTAAAAAGGGAGCAGAGGGGAAGTAACAAGTTGTGCAACAGATGTTATAGCTGTAGAGGCCAATATTCAACTGGGAGCATCTATGAGTATCTAAACAAAATAAAATACCTATTATTTCTACAATAATCTCCTACATACCTTGAAGTCTAATCTTTCTGACCTAAAACTGGTGGAGATATACAAGGGAGCTCAGAGCCTTGGGAAGTTCTGGGAATCTTATTTTTCCCTGCATGGTCACTCTCACACAGTTCACTGAGCATCTTTCAGTGGCTCTTTTTGGGAGTCAGACCTTCCCTGTGAGACCACAGCACTTCACTTTTTAGTCACTTATCAAATAGGCTAACAGAATCAGCTACAGGAACGATTACAGAAAGACCATGTTATGACATTGCATAGGGTGTTTTCTCTGATCAGATATGATTCAGATTCATGGTGACCTGGAGATAAACTTATCCCTCTTCACCACCTCCAGAAAAATTTCTATATATTGTAAGGTGAGACCTTTCTTTTTTTATTCTTTTTTCTTCCTTTCTGTGTGTGGTTTTTTTCCCCCCTTAAATAGAAAAATAATTGTTCAAGCTGACAAGCAACATGTAATTCTTATGCAAGCATGCAGGGAAGGCACAAGAGCAGCCTTCAAGGGATTAGAAATGTTGAAATGTGCAACTCTAAATGGGGCTGATCTAATTGATGCTTTACTTAGCAGGGGAAGAGAAAACTCTAGCAAATAGTTAGTGGTTATTTTGCTTTCAGAAAGAACACTGTCACACATATCTTCCTACAAATGCCACATCAGTTGCTAACAAGTTGTTCTGGGAGATACTTCTTGCTGATTTATGTGCTGCCACTCAATTCTTCTCTGGTCACTGTGAACATCCTGGATTTCATTTAATTTATTATGAAAGATTGCCTTGAACATGGACAAGAGAGCCAGTTAAGGAGCTAACTTCTAGATCCAGGCAGCATAGGAAATTAATTTCACGTGTTGCATATGAAACAATGGGAAAATAGGTTATTTACTGCCTCAGTTGTAGAGTTGCTAATAGACGACTGTTATGTGTGGAGTGGGGAGGGCACATTGCTTTTAATCCACATCACAATTTTAGTTTAGCACCAAGTATGTCCCTCTACTTTTACAGAGAAAGAAGGTTGTCTGTAAGCAAGGCATTAAATTGGGACTCAGGGGACTCAGGATCAGTTCCTAGCTCCTTTGCAGAGTTTTTTTGTTTTTAAGCAAATCATTTTTCTGCCTCACTGTGGTGCTCTGAGATAAAATGGATGCTTGAGAGGGAGGTGGATAACATATAGGGAGGGGGAGCTGGTGAACAGATAGACAAGTTCTCTTTTCATAGTCATGTTTTCTTTTTTTTTTTTTTTTACTTGTGGGAAATCTAGAAGTTGAAAGTTTTGTATTAAGAGAGCTGACACCAAACTGCAGCACTGGGTAAGAATAACTGCCATGTGCAGGTAGATGCCTTCTTAGAAGATGACGTATGTGAGGCTTCTGAGGTTTCAGGACATTTTAGAACAGTAGGAAAAATTTGTATCTTGTTCCAGGGCAGGGAAAGATGGTCCACTATTGTTAGTGGTGACACTGTAAGACTAGGTAAACCATTGCACCACTGTACCTCTAACGCTCCTGAATATATTCACCTCCATAACTTCATGAAGCAAGTAAGCCTTTTTTCCCATCCCCCTATATTGCCTGTGCATTTAAATTTATGCTTCTGGTTACTTTGTTGTATTTCTTGAAGGAGGATTCTTTCTGCTATGAGGATGTCACCTCTTACAAGTGACAAGAAGATTAAGTGAAATGCTGTACGGGTAATTATTACAAGGCTATTGGCATCCTGTAACACAGCGTAAATGACACAACTAATTTTTCTGTTGAGACATAATGTATGTGGCAAGTTTTACCTGTAGCTTTACTTTGTAGAAGTTATACTGTCTCCAGAGGCATGCACTGCATATCACTTTGACCGTGAGGCAACTATAAACTCAGCATAGCCCTTCTACATGATGTCTTTAGAGTGTGAGAAGCTTCCCTGTGACATTCATTTCAATTTGCAATTAACTGTGTCACTTCTTGAAGAGCTTGTCTCATTACATAGACTATTTTTTTTTAATTCATGTTGGATAGTTTTTATCTGGTCCTTTCCTGTGAAGTTTCTCTGCTAAGAAGAATAATGAAATAACATATCTCATGGTCTGGAGACAAATTTTTGACATTTTTTATGTACTTATCCTTGTGAGATTGATCAGATTCTGGTTATGCATAGGTTCATGGACTCCACCCTGATATGCTCTTGGCTTTCTCAGAAGTGATACTGCTGTCATTCTGGTTTGAAATACAAAGCAACACCAACAAAACATAATAATGGGATGAAAATCTCCACTCCAAGTGCTTTGCTTGCCCTGTTCTGATCTTCCACACACAAACTCTTTCAGAGTAATTAACTGTCATAGAGTCAAAGCAGCTAATGAAACTTTCTTCACCAGCCTTGCCCCATTGACTAGCTACTCAGGAACATGTGTAGTGTCAAGGATGAGCTGAATTATGGAGAACTATGTGCATCCTTTATGCAAAGATGAACCTCTTACATTTGTTTGCTTACATTAATAGCATCTGGAGTCAAGGAAATGTGCAGATGGTTTTTAATATCCTAAAGGATTTTTTAAAATTGTGAAAAAGCAATTTATTTATTTTAAAATGCAATCAGATTACACATCTGAAATAACAGATATTTTAGGGGGTTACTTTTTCTCTTTCCCTTTGAACTGCATGGGAAAAGAATTGTTTCTCTTCTAGACCTGACAGCATTGACTTGGATGTTCAAAATATATCACTTTGTACATGGGGTAGCCATTTATATCTGTGCAATTTTAAATTTTAAAATGTTGTAGTTGTCTAATGTTTCATACCTGTCAGAAGGACTGCAGCAAGAGAAAGAAGTCAAATGGACAACGCAGTTGCTTTCAGTTAAATCCAGACATGCCTTTGAGAGGAGGACCTAGGTTTGCTAGGGATGGTGTTTCTAGTGGATTGGGATAGTTCTTGCTTCCACATCAACTCACTAGAGAAGATAATATTTCATATTCTAAACTGGCAATGCTAGAGGCTAAGGCTGCTAACGACTTCTTGTTGTGTGTTATTTTGTTAGCCTAATCGAGGAAAATCTGTCACATTTCTCTTAATAACCATGACCATATTTTGGCATTCAATTATACTAGGTAGAATAAATAATATCAGTGATCTTGTCAGGGTCATGCCCAGTAACTGCTGTCTTGTTCCAAGGAGACTCTTAGATAGGATCCTGATGGATCTTCGCCTATCGCATCTCCTGGCCAATGCCTATATGGTGCTGTTAGAAGGGGTAATGAAGAGAGATTGCTGTGTTGTCTGCATTACAGAGCTTTGTGATTTACCTAGTGCATAATGGAGGTGAGAGCTTGGATGAAGGCCACCTACTGAAATTCAAGCTGATTGATGCTATGTTTATGCACTGGGAGAAGACACTACAGAGGTGTTTATATCCATGCATATCGTTTGAAGATATATGCTCTATTATGTATTGTTCAAGCTAATATTCTGTTCCCTGGAGGCCAAAGCAATTAATATTTACCATCTCACTTTCTCATAAGCAGAAATCTGTGGTCTTTTATGTCAGAGGTGGAGGTCTTCACCAAGATCAAAGATACCTGCTTTTAAGAAAATGAGTAGTATTTGTCTAGATCTCTAGCACAACTTTTAGTAAGGTAGTAAAACTACATAAGTTGTGCCTAAACTCCTTTTTTAAATTATTTGTTTCCCCATGGTGATTTTGCTTAGAGATAAAAACAACCTAATACATCTACCAGACAACTGTATTGTTCCTTTTTCTCATGCAGTACAGCTATAGTGCTATGTCTCTTATCCTGTTTTCAACTCTGTCTCTGTGACACTGTACACATGTGCTATAGGTCTTGGCTATCACATGTGGCTCTCTCTCTCTCTTATTTCTCCATTTCCAGCCTTTCCAATGTAAACACTAGTATTCCTATTGGACCTACAAACCCACAGCATATTGTGGAGGTTTGTATTATTATAACTTTATTTAATTTTTATAACTTATTATAACTGACATTTTGAAAACATCCATTGCTTCTCTTAGTGATATCAACTCCAACTTCAGGTTTAAAAAAAAAAAAAAAAGCCTTCAAAGCAAGCCAAAGTTGTATCTTAGCATCATATAGGGAAGACAACTTATTTTCACTTAGACAGGATACCAAAATTATAACAGTATGTAAGAATTAGAATGAATTTTTAAAGTAGCTTTTAATGCACCTTTTGATCCTTTCATAACAGAATTAGTAAAATTCTAACAGTATTTTGTATTATACTTGCTTTATATGTAATTATAGCATTAGGCCATCCCAGAGTATTTTCCCAGAAGAAAATAACTTATTTTATAAATCTGGAAAATTAAACCATTTTAAGTTGTTGAAATAATTGAAGAACTTGAAGTTAATTGATATTCCATTAATAAAAGACATAAAGGTTAAACATATAGCAATTTAGTTAAATGGAATTAAAATCACAGTATGCAATTTATTTCTTTGTCATTCTTTTCTGGGTTTGAATGTCCATTTTTTTCCTAGAGTAAAGTGAGAGACAGCAAGCAACAGAGAAAGGAAGAACAAAACTCTGTTCAAATCTGAGACATGCTTGACTTTCATGAATTTCTCCATCACAGTTTTTCTTAAAGAATTATGTAGCTTTGGATGGGGAAGAATTTTACCTTTAAATTGCATCTAAACTACTTCATAAAATATATAAGTGATAAATGGGTACATGAGAACTGAGACCAAAGAAAACAACTGGTAGCATTATGAAATCCCTCTGCCTTGCAAAAAAAGTAAGTAAAAACAATTCTTGGATGGTTCAAGTCCTTCAGTCTTGGACCTTTTGTTATTTTACTATGTGGGCTTTATGTTTGTCCAGCCTTCAACAAAGAGCTGCTAGGATGGGAATGAGCTAGAAGAAAAAGGAATTTAAGGACAGACAGTTGGTTTCATGGGAAAGCCAACTGGGGGAGAGGGGGAAGGAGTGACAACTGAGAGCTTATAAAAGCACCAGAGAAAACATCCACCAAGGGGATTTCTGCTGCCTTAGTGCTGCTTTTGTGACTGAGCTATACCTTTGACTTCAGTTCAGAGCAAGCTGACAGTGGTAGTCTTTGTGCTCATGTTCACTCACAGGACAGGTTTACTTCTGTTCATATCTTGTATCTCTGACAACCAGTCATTCAGACAGGGACACCAGTTACTATGTTTCACAGATTTGTGAGAGATCATACATCTGAAGTTTACTTTGATATGACAGGACTCATTCAGGGACAGAGTTAATGACTTTCAATTACCTTACTGGGAAAGCGGAGTCAATATTTTAAAAAAACCCATACGCCACAATAAAATGCAAAACCAAAACCAACCAAACAAAAAATACTTTACTACTTTCATTTTTTAATAGTGAGGCTACTAGATCTCCAGAAAGGGTACAGTTTGTTTCCTTCTCAGATATATCATGATAGATGCAGAGCCTAATTTGCCTCACAGAAACAACACCCATTTCCATATGTACTTTTCTACTAAAGTGGGATGGGAGTCTGTCTGAACATTTGTTTTGAAAAAGAAAATGCTTTATTTTACATGGAAAAAGTACCATCAACCGTGTAAGTATTTTTGGATCATAAAGGTATTAATGACAGCAAAGTTAGAAGGACAAAGAAACATAATAAGCAACCCAAACGAGAAATCTGAGCTACAACTGTCAAAGAAAATAGCAAGAAAATGAAACTGTCTGATTGAGTTTAGCCTTCTACACCTCAAATAATTTCTTGTCAACCTTTTCTCCATAAGCTGTGTAAAAGCTAACTTAAATCATCCCTGCTGTCATCAATCCCTTTTTCAATGCTGCAATTGGAAAGATGTACTACCAGTGATCAATTAGAAGACGCTACTGCTTTTATAGTGCCATGGCCCATGAAACAATAGTACCATATCAAGAATAACTTGTCCTTCTTAGTGTCCTTGATACCAAAGACAACCTGTAAGAGGAACAAAATAGTGAGTAATGTTCTGTACATGTCTAATTTTATTTTTTGAGAACTAAATTAACACAGCCCTGAAAATCTAAAGGAAGCAAGTGAAAACTATAGCCTGTAAGTCAGAAATGAGCTTAAGGGTGGAAAGCCTTAGACTTTCCAGAGTAAAACTAGCTTTCAAGAGTGAAACCAACAGCCCAGCTGAAGTGCAGGTACACCAATGCACACAGTCTGGATAACAAGCAAGAGGAGCTGGAAGCCATCATGCAGCAGGAAAGCTGTGCTGTAGAGGCCATCATGGAAACATGGTGGGATGACTCGCATGACTGGAGTGCTGCCATGGATGGCTACAAGTTCTTCAGAAGGGATAGGCAAGGTAGGAGAGGTGGAGGGGTGGCTCTGTGTGTTAGAGAGTCCCTTGACTCTGTAGAACTTGAAGTCAGTAACAATAAGGTTGAGTGCCTGTGGATCAGAATCAGGGGGAAATCCAACAAGGCTGATATCCTGGTAGGAGTCTGCTACACTCCACTCAACCAGGATGATGAGGATGATGAATTTTTCTACAGGCAACTGGCAGATGTCTTAAAATCACCAGCCTTTGTTCTTTTGGGTGACTTTAACCTGCCAGCTGTCTGCTGGGAACTCCACACAGTGGAGAAGAGGCAGTCTAGGAGATTCCTAGAGTGTATCCAGCTCCAGCTGGTAAAAGCAGAAATGGGGCCCCAATAGACCTACTGTTCACAAACAGAGAGGGGCTGGTGGGTGATGTGGTGTCGGAGGCCATCTGGGGCACTGTGACCATGAAATAATGGAGTTTTCAATTCTCAGGGACGCAAGGAGGGCCATCAATAAAACCTCTATACTGGACTTCTGCAAGGCAGATTTCAGCCTTTTCAGAAGACTCGTTCAGAGGGTACTGTGGGAAAAAACCCTTGAAAACAAAGGGATACAAGAGGGATGGACATGCTTCAAGAAGGAAGCCTTGAACACACAAGAGAAGGCTGTCCCAGTCTGCTGAAAGGCAAGCCGACAGGGAAGATGACCGGTCTGGCTGAACAGGGAGATTTTAAAGGAAATTAGGGCAAAAATGAGAGGCTATCAATTATGGAAAAAAGGATTGGCTACTCAGGAAGAGTTTAGGAATATAGTTAGGTCTTGCCGAAAGAAAATCAGAGAGACAAAAGCAAAACTTGATCTTGCCACTTCTGTTAGGGATAACAAGAAGTCTTTGTATAGATACATCAATAGCAAAAGGAGGGATAAGTAAAACCTCCATTCTTTATTGGATATGGGTGGGAACATAGTTATCAAAGATGAGGACAAGACTGAAGCATTTAATACCTTCTTTACCTCAGTCTTCAACAGTAAGACAGGTTGTCCTGAGGACAGCTGGCTTCTGGAGCTTGTAGACAGGGATAAGAAGCTGAATGGTCCCCCTGTAATTGAGGAAGAAACAATTAGCGACCTGCTGAACCACTGGGATCCTCACAAGTCTATGGAACCAGATGGAATCCATGCTAGGGTGATGAGGGAGCTGGCGAAAGAGCTCTCCAAGCCGCTCTCTGTCATTTATCAACAGTCCTGGCTCACTGGGGAGGTCCTAGATGACTGGAAGTTGTCAAATGTCACACCAATCCATAAAAAGGGCTGGAAGGAGGACCCAGGAAACTACAGGCCTGTCAGCCTGACCTCAGTGCCTGGCAAGGTTATGGAGCAGATCATCCTGAGTGCAATCACACAGCACCTACAGGATGGACAAGGGATCAGAGCCAGCCAGCATGGGTTTAGGAGGGGTAGGTCCTGTCTGACCAACCTGATCTCCTTTTATGGTCCAGTAACCTGCCTGGTGGATGAGGGGAAGGCTGTGGATGTGTCTACCTGGACTTCAGCAAAGCCTTTGACACCATCTCCCACAGCACTCCTGGAAAAGCTGCAGCCCATGGCTTGGACAGGGGCACTCTGTGCTGGGTCAGGAACTGGCTGGAGGGCCGGACCCAGAGAGTGCTGGTGAACGGGGCTGCATCCAGCTGGCAGCCCATCACCAGTGGTGTCCCCCAGGGATCAGTGCTGGGCCCAGTTCTGTTTAACATCTTTACTGATGATTTAGATGAGAGGATTGAGTCCACCACCAGCAAATTTGCAGATGACACTAAGCTGGGAGGGAGTGTCGATCAGCTGGAAGGCAGGAGGGCTCTGCAGAGGGATCTGGATAGACTGGAGAAATGGGCTGATTCCAGTGGGATGAAGTTCAACAAGGCCAAGTGCCGGGTCCTGCACTTTGGGCACAACAACCCCCTGCAGCGCTACAGGCTGGGCACAGAGTGGCTGGAGAGCAGCCAGGCAGAAAGGGACCTGGGAGTTTGGATTGACAGAAGCTGAACATGAGCCAGCAGTGTGCCCAGGTGGTCAAGAAGGCCAATGGCATCCTGGCCTGGATCAGGAACAGTGTGGCCAGCAGGAGCAGGGAAGTGATCCTTCCCCTGTACTCAGCACTGATGAGGCCATACTTGGAGTTCTGTCTCCAGCTCTGGGCCCCTCAGTTCAGGAAGGATATTGAGGTGCTGGAGCGGGTCCAGAGAAGAGCAACTGGGCTGGTGAAGGGACTGGAGCATAAGCCCTATGAGGAGAGGCTGAGGGAGCTGGATCTGTTTAGTCTGGAGAAGAGAAGGCTCAGGGGAGACCTCATCACTCTCTACAACTACCTGAGAGGAGGTTGTAGCCAGGTGGGGGTTGATCTCCTCTCCTAGGCAGAGAGGAGACAGTAAGACAAGAGGCCACAGTCTGAAGCTCTTCCAGGGGAGATTTAGGTTAGATATTAGGAAGAAATTCTTTACAGAGAGGGTAATCAGGCATTGGAACGGGCTATTCAGGGAGGTGGTGGATTCTCCATCCCTGGAAGTATTTAAGAAGAGACAGGATGTGGCACTTGCTAACATAGCCTAGTAACTGTGATGGTAGTGGATCAAGGATTGGACTTGATGATCTCAGAGGTCCTTTCTAACCAGTCTGATTCTATGATTCTATGAAAATTAGTATATTCCTTTCCCTGTGAGTCCTCTAAGTGTATGTAACTAACTATAAAAGCTGTTTCAACCTCTTTAAGTTAGCTGAAGAGCAGCTTCTAATTAGTAACTTATCTAGTCAATTAAAGTGAATCCTTATAGATTGCAGAAAATGCAGGAAAGAGGGAAAAAAATAACACTGGGGTTGCTTCCAGGCATAATCTGTGGGTTTAGCAAATAAGTGCTGCTTTTTATTCAGAATATGTTTTGTCATCACTGCTTTTCGGGGCACCCAATGTAAAAAGGCCCAGATCTTTCACCAAGGACTCATAGTATGATGCAACACACATTGCCCAGCTCGACTTTCATGAGAATGCATCCTGGGGGCTGGTGGGAATTGCATAAATTGTGAGTATGATTCATGCTTCTTATTAACTAAATGCTTCAACTGTTGCCACTTGAAGAGGGTATGTTTCAATCAGCAGGTTTATATACCAGGCTCTAGCAAGCTAACTGATTTGGGTCGTGCACCCACATTCCCAAATGTGATGATCTGAAGCAAGATTATTGCAGAAGGCACAGGTGGCAAAGTCTGCAGTTGCCCATGAAAAAAGCAAACTTTTAACTGTAACCATTAAGTTTGGGGGTTTTCTTTGTGCTGTCTTAACAGTTCCATTGTTGGGTTTTTGGTTTGTTTTTGACAGTAATATTACCATAACTCATCATATCCATGATGAGCTGTCACAGCTACTTCAGTGAAAAGCTTTAATATATACATGCTTTTCAGAAGCAAATTTTGCATGCTTATCAAGGTGTTCATTTGTTCCTGTCATAGTTTGCTTAGGTGCTGCTGAGTTATAGTTTGCTGAAAAACTCTGCTTAGTAGACTCAGAAAACTAATTTTTTTATATATTACTTCTACTGAACTCCATTCCCTACTGCTTGCTGGGGGATATTCTAGCCTCATTCTGTGAGGCCTCAGGCCAAGATTTCAAAATGGAACAGAATTTCCCATGCAGGTGGAAGAACCAGAGTAAAGAAGCACTATGGTTTGGCATGGTTTTCTACACAATTTATGTTGGTGGAGTTTGTGTTTACTGCAAGCTTTCTATAGTGATGCTATTAAAATTACTGTTAAAATGCCTCTACCAGCATACGTTCCTGGCCTTTCCATGCGTATTTTAGACTACATAGTGTTACCATGTTTGGTTTTAATGAAAACCCTTTGATCAGCAGTAAATTATGTAAGGAGATCACTGGAAGTAGTAAGGTGGGTTTTCCAATCTTTCAGATGAAAAAGAGAAAAAAGAAATAAGGATAGTCACTGCTAAAACACAGATGAGACCTTGGAGTCTAGACTGCAACAGTGGTAAGAAAGTGTATGTAGGTGTACAAGGTTCTAAGCTGGATGAGGGATTTTTGTCAGAGGACTCTTGAGAACAAAATATTGAGCCAAAAGACAGTCAGAAAGAAAATAATTGTTGTAGAAGAGAGGCCTGGGATCAACCCAACTTACCTGGATCCACCTTGAGAAGCCTTACTTTTTGCTGAGAAAACTGAAGAGAGATTTCTAGACACAAAAGGAATTAAGGGGAATCCTTCCTTTTAAATAAATCTGTCTCCTACCTTTATCCATGAATGTCTGACAGAAGAGGAGCTAATTTTAAACAATAAGAGAGTTTACCTAATAATCTATGACATCTAGCAATATCTTTTTAGGAACAAACTGACTGTGTTCAGAAACTGTGTGTTGCCTGTATCCTTATGTGAATCTTTTCTCTTGGATATCTAAAATAGTTGAAATCAAACAGCTAATATTTCCAGAGGGGGAAAGGACTTGAGTAATGCACATGAGATAGTTTTAGGCAACAGGACTGGAAATTGCGGAAAGCAGTTGACAGGAAATTTCATGGACTTGGAAGCAGGTGCTCCAACAAGTTCACATGAGCAACCCATATGCAAAAAAGACTCCAGATTAAAAGGTAGTACTTGTGCTTTGCTTAAATTGTAGGCTTAAACACTGTTGACTCCATCAAGGGTATCATTTGGAGACCCTTGCAAGGATCTGAGGGCTGGTAGGGAAGATACATGGCCAAATCACAGTCGTATTCAGTGGGACAGCTTGGGTATGCAGGGAATACAGAGTGGAAGAAAGAAGCTGACTGGAATTCATACAAGCAAGAGTGAGGGAGAGATTAGGCTCAACAGCTTTGGGAAGGATGTGTTTCTGGACAAAGGCTGTGTGGAAAGACCTCAGAAATGAAGCTTGAAGAGGGATGGGAAGGAAAAAGCTAGATTACTGGCTGCCACTTACCCTATAAAACTAGGGAGAAAATCACAGTTGCATATTTGTCAAAATGGTTCTAATCTAGAAAAGAGAGGCAAGATGACAAAACTTTGTTCCTCCAGAGATTGCTCCAGCTGTGAACACCAAACTTCTCAAATCGTTGTTTACTCAAATGACAGAGGTATGTGTGGCAGGTTGAAGGGTTTCCACCCTGCATTCTGAAGCAGGTGGATTAGGGAACACAAGGTGCAGTTTCTCGTCTTTGACATTCAGTTTTCTTTTTAAATTTGTGGATACTTTATCAAAAACTCCTCTATTTAAGAGTACTTTGAGAAAGCAGTCTATTAGCATTTCCTACTAGTAACATGTGTGCTTCCTAGAACAACCAGTGAGAAAATTAATAAAATGTAGAATGTCCTGTATGTTAAACTATGTGTAGGGACACACTTCTTAAACATTCAAATTAAAATACTTAACAGTTCTGCTTATTCAGTGAAAATAATTAAAAAAAAATTTAATCAGATTAACATGTTTTTTCTCTTCTTCTTTTTTCCTGGAAAGAATGAAATTGACAATCTGTAATTTGGAAATAATTTATGCACTATTTCAGCTCTCACAAGTCACTTTTTTAGGTTCTTTCAATAGTGGATAATGATCTGTGGAGTTCAGCCTGCAAGTTTGGCAGAGTGGGTTTTGTTTGCATCTAGTTATTTAAGGCTTTGCTCCAGTGACTTTAAAATGGATGCACTTGGCTGTATGAATCCCATATTGCACTTGAAGTACTTCTTAGTTCTAGGGATCCTGTTTCCCCTTAATTATATTATATTGAATGGCGAAAGGTATAATTCATATGCATTTTAATTATTTTTTTTAAAGTCAAAATGAAAATTGTAATATAAAATTGTTTTGTGCTTCTCCATATGGCCTCTAGAGGGAAGTAGTCTTTCAGAGCTACAGAAAATGGAGACTTACTTCACTTCTCAGTCAAAGCATGCTCCTCGTAATAATCATAATTATTCACTGGCAATGCAGAGGGATACTAGAATTCATTGTGTCATTCAATCAATAAAATGCTGCACTCAAAATTTTCAAGCTAGTTTGTTCTTAAAAGTGTCAGACAAGCATTTCTATTTGTGTTTCATTATGGTATAAACTGTATAACTGGACCATATGTTCAGCTAAAGCTAGGCTTTCTTCCTAAATTCTCCCAACTATACTAGAAATAAGCAATAATAGAACAAGTCTTTTTGTTTCCTTGAAGATTAAGAGAATCCATAGGTCTTAGAACTGTAAAAATCTGAGGAAGTATCCAGTCTTTCAAAACACTTGATTTATTTTAGCTACACTTAACTCATGAAAGTGTATGTTATGTATATTTGCCACATAAATGTCATTTCTGTTAATATTCTAGTACTCTTGGCAGCCATCTCTAAGGATGTGCAGATAGGAAGACGAGGCAGTCTTGGATCCCAGTGTTTAAACTTTTTAGTCAAGAAATGAATTGGTCCCTTGGATGCAGATCTAGTTTGACTTGATTCACAGCCAAAACTTCAGAATTCTGATTCCAGTAAGACATGAAAGGAAAAAGAGGGGAAACCCCATTCCAAACCTATCTATTACCTTCCCTATTACACGGCATAGTCATTGAATATATTACTATTCTTTGAAACAGACATTTCAACCAAAAACCTTCCTTTCCAGATGACCATTCTAATCACTAGGCTACTTGCACAAGCTCTTTCTTATGCTATCTGTAGCACAAGATATTATGAATTCTCTTCAGTTTGTTAGGAAGTTCTCAAGAAGATAGATTGCATGCCACCAATGTATAGCCACTAGATAATACAGTCAGTCTAATGGACCTTGGAAGGAGAACGTGTCTTTGCAAGCAGAGAAAGAAATTTATTCTAGGTCCTACTTCTCCCAAAGAAATTACCTAATTGCAGGCCTTTTATGTAAAGTAGCGTTTCTTTTCCCTAGACTTCTCACTTGCCTGATTTTTTTACAATGGTGGCAATTTCTGGGTTAACTGCAAAAGCCTGATCCATAAGGCATTTTCTGAGAATACAGCCTCCTTTAGAACATCTAGGAACAGGAACATTAAGTTTCTGGAGTCTGATAAAGAATAAAAGCATAAGATGGATAACAAATTCTACCATGTATTCAAGGCCAGAGCAGTGCCAGCCACAGATGGAAGCATAGATTTGAACACCTGCCTGCAGAACCTGAAAATCAAAATTCAAGACTACTATGGGGTCTGGATCAAGAAGTCATGATTTGTAAGAGGGTTATCTGAATTCTAATTAATCCTGACAGGAATTTCTTCATAGATTGAAAACGCACTTGCAAGTTTTTTCCTTAGTATACTCCATTAGGAGCAGCTAAAATGAAATACTAGAGGTTTGATCTGCAGGAGAGCAATTTAAAACATTTTATTTGTGCAAACATGACATTTGCAGCTGCTTTGGGAGAAAATAACAAATTAATAGCAAAATAGTATGAGAAACAGCCTATTTTCTTGTAATAATTATCAGTTTAAATGTAAAGAGTCTGAAATATTTGGAGCTGGATAAATATTCTTGACTAATGTGCTGTGTTATTGGCAAAAACTTCCCTATCGTCTTTGTCACATAGAGTCTGTTTTACTGTTAAAACAAGAACATGTTTGTCTTTCATAACAGCTTGTTTAGAAGCTCTTTAAAACTCAAGCAAATTTTATGATGATGCACTATTATGATCTACCCACTGCAGCTGAACTTCCACTGATCAGAATAACCAAATAACTTCCATTCCTGCAAGAGGAGGGAGACTTCCGCAGGCAGTACATATGAGAAGTAACTTTGGATACTTGCTCTATTTATGCTTTACTTACCTACTGAGCTGATGAAGTCACTTCATTTATTCACATGTTAATATAATCAGTCCTGGAGAACAAAGGGATTATTTATCCATATTCCCAAGCTCTGTAGTGCTTTTCCAGATCCTGCTGCACAATTGCCATCTGTCTGTTAACTGGGGTAGATTTACACTGCTACTGCTGACAAGCATAACCTGTGGCCTGTGCTGCAAGGGCAGCATGGGGAGCCTTGCAATGAGCAGCCATTCCTTTCTAGTCTGTTTGCCAGAGCATTATGTTTCGTTTCTGCAGGGTGATGAGTTCACAGACTTTTAAGGCTGGGAGCTACAATATCACTGGGGGTTATGTATTAGGAAGGCAAAGATTTTTTTCACTCAGTATAAAATCACTAAATAGGACCAAAGTTTGTCTGTAGCTGTTCATCCACGTTGATTCACTGGGTGGTGGATGTGTGTGTGATTTGCTATTTTTCCTGTACGTCAGTTTTTCCATAGGGTAGTAAATCTCTTGCTACTACTATAAAGTGCTAGTTTTGAACATGTTGTACCACATGCCCTGGTGCTGGTGACAGCCCTGGAGGGGTGGCTGGGGCTACCCCTCTCTGACACAGCCTGCTCCAGCAGCCCCAATGTAGGGCACGGCTGAGCCCCTCAGCCATGGGTGGGAGGACGGGCGAGAGCCCCAGGGAAAGCCTGGGCAAGGGAGGGCTGAGGGAGGGGAACCGGGTGAGAAACAGCCCTGCGAGCCTCAAGGGCAGAGAGGGAGTAGGGCAGAGATGGCCCTGCAGCCCTGGGAGAAACCTCCTGGGGCAGCTGGAGATGCCCTGAGGGAACTATGGCCAGTGGAGAGCCCACGCTGGAGAATGTTTATCCTGAAGGTCTACAATGCGTGGGAAGGCTCAAGGCTGGAGCACAGGTACAGCAGGAAGAGGAAGGAGTAGCAGAGATGGTCTGTTATAGACTGACGATAAACTCCATTCCTCATCTCCCTGTGCTGCTTAAGGGGGAAGAGGTAGAAGAGTCAGGAGTGAAGGAGTGACATTGAACATGGGAAAACAAGTGAGAGAATGGTGGGAAGGTGTTCCATTTCTTTTCTTTGTTTCTGACCATCCAAATCTATTTAACTGACAATATACTAATCTTCCCCGGGTCAAGTGTCTTTTGGTAAAGGATCCCCCTGTCTTTATTTTGATCTATGAGCTTTTACATCTCTTTTTCTCCCCCTTATCAAGGAAGGGAAGTGAGTGAGCAGCTGGGTGGGCACCTGGCAGCTGGCCAAGGGCAACCCACAGCAACACGTTTGTATTTGTGTGGCCTCAGTGCTGCCATCCAGTCTTGTATGTTCACTCTCAGTAATCACTGATAATTTTGAGCTTTCAAGCAAGGTCTTATGGTAATTTCAGATAATGCTGCTGTTTGTTAGTTCACTATGTGGCATAATTTAGTACACTCAGTTATGTTATTGACGTGGTAAAAAGTATGCATAGTTTTGCTGTGCATTTCATAGTAACATTATATTGACCTTATGATTCTCCTCACTTCCCGAAAAACAACATGTCACAAGAAAAATGTGAAATTTAGTAATCCATTCCAATTTACGAGTTGGTAGCGGTAGTTAAGGTTGCTGTTTGGAACTATAAATTACCATGCATTGATAGCAACTGGTAATTTCATTTATTTTTCCCTATGAAACTTCCTGTTTTGTTAAAACTGCTGTCATCTTTAGAAGCAGAGGTGCACATGGGGTCTGTGTTACTGTACAGTTGTGAGGCACACACACAGCCACCATCAGATGCTGGAAAACAAACTTTCTACTTTTTCTAGTTCAAATAGTAATTAAAGTAAATATATATATATATATGTTGGTTTTTTTTTTTTTTGTCTAGAAGAATGGCAGAAATTATCACTATCTCCAGCAGTGTTATATGAACAGTTCAAGAGAAAAAAAGAAAGCTAAGCGCTGCAACTTGCTCTCCAAATAGAGAATGTACCAAAGGGATTGTGATATGTTCAGATGAAATAAAACAGTTTTGCAAGCCCTTAGGAAATGCTAATATGAAAGCAGCTGTACAGAAGCAAAAATCCATAGTTGGCCTAGAGACCAGGGACCGGGATGAACCCTCTGAAAACGCAGCTTGTAGGATTGAAGTTAGCAAAATCTGGGATATTTGCTTCTGTTCTCAATTTGATTTGACAGAAATGCTTTCTAATGACTGCATTTAAGTTTGAAAGACTTGCCTGTGGGAGAGTTTAGAGTTTTTCCAGTTATTTCTCTTTCCAAAATCATGCTCAGGCTGAGCCAGGCTAGCTGGTGTCTGGTCTGGAACTTCTAGCCTGATTATAATGAGAATCAGGCCTTTCATGTAATTAGGCAGAGAACATGCCCAGAGTGTGCATTCCTAAAGGTGATGCACTGCTGTCCAGAAAGTTCAAACAATTTTTTGTTTCAAGACTTCAATTAAATAAGACCATTCTTTAACAGTTATTATGTCAATTAGTGTAGTTGCACCTTGTGCATGCAATCCTGCTGCAAATCTGAGCTCTTTGTTGTACTAGATACAAGAGAGTCTATTAGATCAAATAGAGACATCTGTAACAGCATGGGGTTCAACAACTCTTTATCTAGTTAAAGATACAGGCAATAAATAAAATCCTTTTCTCCTGTCATGCTACTTCTGAATTTGTTTTTGATATCTCCAGTAATTTCTGGGTAGTGCATTAAGAAAAGGAAGGGCCGGATTAAAGGTCACTCAGTATAAATGACAGTGTTCATGTGCAGGAGCTTCAGTAACAAAAATTAGAAATTTGTATCAAATTTATCAGCTCTACCTGTTCCAGTTGCATTAATTTCCCCTTCTAATGGCACAGAATGTAATCCTTTGTGTTGAAAGACTGAGAGACACTACTGATCCTTTATTTCCATATACTTGTCCAGCTTTTCTTCTTTCTTCTGTTTCAAGGAAAAAGAAATGGATCATTTGGAAGCAAAATATGAGCAACTTTGCCACAGGTTTCCTTCTTCTGACTGAAGGTTTCTTAATGTTTCAGCTGAAGTGTAGGTGACAAATTCTTTATTTTCTTCATGCAACTCTTCTGAATTAGTCTGTAAAGAAGAATTTATGGGAATAGAAAATAAATAAATAAATGAGAAAAGTAAAGATTAGCTTTAACTGTTTGTAAAAAAGCAAGATTTTCCTCAGCTAAACCACAGCATAGATTTAATATGGCACACGGGTTAGCAGAGATATGGAGTCCTCTCACCCTGGGAAGAAAGTGAAGAGGGGAGGTGGTGACTAACCCCATGATGGTATTGTTTCTTTCCTTCTATGTCTGTTCAAGGAGGCATTGGTTGTTTGTTGGAGTGGAGGTGTAGACATATAGGGTGGGTAGGAAAAGACAAGGTGAGACAGCAGCCTAGAGAGCCAGCAGCATTGACAGAAGAAAGTGTTTAACAGTAGTCCTGTCAAGAATGGTCATGACGTTGCCTCTGGAAAGTTGATTAATTATTTCCTGCAGTCTCTGACACAAGCAGGAAGAAGAGCACAAGTGTAAGGGATGTGTATGTAAGGACTGAAAGAGACAGGTATACCCTGAAAGTGTACAAGTTCTGTTAAAGCAAGTCTTGCGGAGCTATGTCACTGTGGGAGTGCTGGGGAGCGAATCATGACAAATGGGAGCTCACAGCCTTAACGTAGCTTTTCTTGGCTTCCTACAAGCCAGTTATCCCCACTGGAGTTCTGTTTGCAGGTCCTGATATATTGTTAACCTTACCCTCCCAGCTTAAATGCCTAATAAATTTTTTAATCCTTCCTCTAGACATAATTACAGGAAAGTACTTCTAAAGCACCAAATGAAGCAGTACAAAGCACAAGGGAAGGAATTGTCACCCTATCTGTCTGTCTAATCTCTTTAGTGGTGCTTCTTGTACTGTTTCAGAATAAGTTGCTTTCTTCAAGAAACGAACCCAACCATCAGATTGTGTTAGAATTGCATTCCTCTCATCACTGTTCAAGGTATCATTGGATTTTATCTGCCTGCCTTTGACAAAAAGTGGTAAATACTTGCTTTTTTTTTGTTGGCTGAACTCAGAACTACAGTAAGCACTTGTAAATTTCAAAAAATAATTGAAAGGGATGCTGCAGTTGTTTGACTCAATCCAGTATGCTCAATTCAGTTTACCTAACTCAAGGCACAGAAGAAGATGTAGTCTTTATTAGAGAAATCTATAACCTTGATGGAAGATGCACATAAAGAATACAAAAGTCCCTCAGTTATAGCTGATACAGGATGAAGATCCAAATGATCAGTACTGTTAGCTTCAGATACCTCATCTTTTATTTTCCTTGAACATCATCATTTAATTGGCTGCACTGCATTGAGAAGGTGAATGAAGACAGGTTGGTATCACAAATAATGTTTATACTGGGAGGTAAAGAGAACATAAGAAATCACTGGGGGTAATAGAAAGGAAGAAGGTAAAATGGAAGGATAAGGTGCATACTTTTATTTCAGTGTTTTGCAGGTATTTTTGGGGTTGGCACACTTGCAATCATAACTCAGATCTGTTTATGCCACCTTCCAGAAAACATCACCAGTATTTTAGCTTTTTTTTTTTTTTTTTTTTTTTTTTTTTTTTTTTTTTTTTTTTTTTTTTTTTTTTTTTTTTTTTTTTTTTTTTTTTTTTTTTTTTTTTTTTTTTTTTTTTTTTTTTTTTTTTTTT